>NC_135782.1:10717845-10762651 GCF_028453695.1 Augochlora pura
CAAAAAGCTTGTTTAAAAATCTCAGGAAATTCTGGCGTTATAAAATACGAGTATCGTTAATTAAGTCAATTATTATCTGTTAATGCAAGTGTTTATATTTAGCATCGGGCAGAGGTAAATTACTCGGTCATGAATATCTGTAAGTAGAATCAGCCTGTCACGAACAGACACTTGCGTCAAATGACGTTCTACATTTCACGTATATCGCACGTTTTTCGTTCTCAATTTTGACACGAATTCTATCAACAACGAAGCTTTTTAAAATATACTATAAAATATATTGTAGTGTTCCATAAGTTCCCTCCTTTTTTAATGCGAAATCAATAGACGATATTTACTGTTTAAGGTTGATTTATCGTGTTGTATATGAACCGTTCTGTTTTATTAACTTCTTCCATCTCTCAGGAAGCCTTATTATACACTCTTTCCAAGAGAGTTCAGACTTGCATCCAAGAATTATTTTGTAGAAATAGATCTTAAAAACGATGCAAAAAAAGAAAAATATTTCTTTAGTTGCTGTTGCATTGATAATCGAACTTATTCGACTCTCTAGTCTTCAATACCTAAATAAAATGATCACACGTTTCATTATGGTTTATAAAAAGAGTATCTTAAATAATCTGTTGCAAAGTATCGCTAAGAAAACGTATAAAATAATCCTCACCTAAAATATATACATTTACGCACATGAAATTAAGTCTATTATGACTGAGCCGCAGATTTTTATGCATTTATGACCAAATTATCATACATTAATGCAGAATAAATACATTAATATACGCAAACGTTAATAAATACATAAATAAATAAATAAATACATTAATATACGCAAACGTTAATAAATACGTAAATAAATAAATAAATAAATACATTAATATACACAAACGTTAATAAATACATAAATAAATAAACACATTAATATAGGCAATACATTAATATTGGCAAAACATTAAACGAATTAAAAGCACTGTTAAATTTCTTGCAATCTGTTAAAGTTAACACAAAATGTAAACCTCTGTACAATATACATATACTTCTTGCAATTAACGGAGACGATTCTGTTTTTGCATTTCCTTTTATTACACAGTAACTTTGAACAATGTTTTAAACGGCAACAAATACGATAGTATGAGAATTATGTCCGAACGTGATATAATAATTTTTAATGGATCCTGAAAGTCGCCATTCGAGTTCGAAACGTAAACTGACTCACAGCCCCCTTTGGCAGTGCGCTCGAATTAGCCCGGTGGATACTTTCGCCCGCGTATCAATTCTATCGTCCGCGATAAACTATTTTGCCAGAACTCGCGTTCGGAACTCGGTGGCCGGCTCGGTCAACTGTACCGATGGTTATCCGGCCGCTATTTACTTAGTCAACAACAATGACCAATGTTGATTATCCGTTGAAACGTCTGATCATTTTACGATCGGTATACCGGCCGGGACGTGCCGTCGAAATTGCTATTTACACGACAATAATGGCCAAGGGAGTACTGGCGTACCAGAAACTTCGATAGTAATATTCAATATCACGCTAACAGCATGTTAATAAGAGAGAAAGCTGTATCCCTTAACGAGTGCGCCCGGACACACGGCGTTACGTCCCGGACAACATTAAACATTTGATGGTTACCCTCGACCCCGTAAATTTTCCGGTTTTACAAGTCCTCCCCACGTCTTTTAACGAGCTCGCGTTGAACGCTTCGATGCCGGTGGCGAGTAAATTTTCCGGGGAGGGGGGGGGGGGGGAAGGATTTTCTTTTTCAAACGGGGCCAGCCTCCTCTTCTTTTTTTGCGATAAAAAAGAACAGAAGGGGTTGTAGAGGGGACCGGCAGAGAAGGGGAGGAGAAAGAGGAACGGTTCCAACCCCTTCCGCGTCGCGTAAATAACGTTACAGATCGTAAAGAGAGAACGGGAAGAGGAACGAGAGAGGGGAGGGGGGAGGGGGGAGGAATAACTTGGAACTTCTTCTTTTTTTTTCTCTCTTTGTTCGTAACGATGTTTCGATGAGAATGTCAGAGGAACCGACCGGCCGTTGCTCGCTTATGAAATTACGATAGAACGGGCCGGACGATTGTCCACCGCGCCGGTCGAACTTTAATTTAACCGAACAATCTTTTTAGAAATGGCTCGGCGACTTTTTGTTTCAGCCGGGGAACATTAAAACTTTCTTGGCTCGGCGGAATCGATAGCACGACGGCGCAAAGTGTTTCGCGGTGGACGTCTGTATTTTGCTGGCACGTTGTTTAAAATTTAATTTTCATTTTTTAAAAGCGATATTAATTTTTATAGGACCATAATATTGTTGAGAGTAAAGATTAGTTGGTAACTGTTTATTTTAGTTTGTTTAAATGGAAAAGAAATAAAAGTCATGAAGGAAATACGTGACAATGTGTAGTTTCTTTTGGAATTTTTTGGAGAATATTTTTCCCAAAGGATTATAAAGGTGACATAAATCATAGTTAAGATTATTGACATAACCTTGACATAAATTATGGTTAAGATTATTCACATAATCTTGACATAAATTATAATTAAGATTAATGGCATAACCTTGACATCAAAATCAATTTTCTTAAAAATTAAACCTGTAAGAAAAAATTTTATATTACATTTGCAGCTTAATTCTGTGTGAAGAATTTCTCTCTTATCAGCTACATTAACTTTTTCTGAATACTCTGTATATATTTACAAATTTAGATATGTATATACTCAGACATGCGATAATATATTATAATTGTTAAATAAGGGAACCTTTGATGCTATGATAGGGTCGACTGAACTTCCTATGCTTCCTTTATTGATAAATTACATTCGATTTAAATAAATATAAAATCAAAAAATTATTAGTTGTTAGTTTTAGTTATTTTTCGATGGACAATATTATTTTCGAATAAATTCTTCAGGTGATGTATCGAGTAAATTCTTCGATTAATATTTCGAATAAATTCTACGTATAAAATTTGATTCGTTATTCGAATAAAATATATACATCTCTATTTCCATTCAAGTTTCCTTAAAACTTAATAATAACAACCTTAAAACCCATTCCTAAAAGAATGTAATCTATCAGTCATAAGGTTCAGGTAAGTAGCTATTGATTAAAAAGCAAAACTATAAATTTAAAAAGCTTGTTTATTTATATGATTGATATCAATACTCTTATTCGCAAATTTATGCTTAACGTGTTCAAAAAACTATATTTCGGAAAATTAATGATTAAAGCTGATAATAGTCGTAAGAATCGTCAACTATACTATATAATTATGAATATTGTCTACCATTCGAAAGTTAACTACTGTAACTACCTCTGTATCGCACAATATAGACATAACCGTAAATTACATCAACAGATCATCTCTATTAAATGTAGAAACATGAATGTAGCATTAAAATAAAAATGAAAAAAGAATCCCGTTTAGAAAGCGCAAATTAACCCTTTGCACTCGAGTGGCGACTGTGCAGCGCCATTGGAAATAAGATACGTCCACGTTCCAAAAGAATTTTTATACCACTAAATTCTGTTATATTGAAAACATCTTTAAAAATGCAAATGCTTTATAAACTAATAAAGTCAACGTCACGTGCTTAAATTGTGCATAAATAATATAATTCAATGCGTTAAAAAGATATGTTATGACAAGATAGAATCAAGGAAATAATTTCCACCAAAAGGATGGACCCATAATAAGATTATTTCATAGTTATATTGGCAACAATTAATAAATAAAAATATTATATTGATTTTGAAAGCGTTGATTGACCAGAATGAAGAGTCGACTAAATGCAGCTTGACACGGAACGTGTTAACATGGAATAAATCATGTAAAATCGAAATAGCGCGGGTCGAAAGAAATATCTTGGTTCCGGAGTTAACCCTTTGACTACTGTCGGCGCCTATTGGCGTCCGAAACATGTTGGCTTCCCGGTACTGTAGGCGCCAATAGGCGTCAAGATCAAATTTCGCCCCCATTTATTATTAAATTTGATTAATTATATATTGTGTAATATTTATGTTATACATTGTAAAAAAAAAGCTTAAAATTATTGCTCGCTACAAGTAATATTGATTTGATGTAATAGAATTCAATATTTTGAATATTTCAACATACTTCCTCAGAAATGCATATCTAACGAAAAAACTACGGCCGTGCCAAAGTCTGCCGTAGCCAAAGGGTTAAAATAGCTTCGAGTGCAAAGGGTTAATTTGTCGCATAAAGAAATATAAATTAACGAATGTTCCGCCCCCGATTTCCTTGTCCAGATAATACATGTCGAAAGGAAAAATGTGAAACGTCGAGCGACCTATAACTCTGTCTCCTCGTTTGTCACCAGATCATCGAGGAGGAGGCATCGCCGCCGCAAGCTTCCAGAAGTCAGGCCCGACTTCGGCGACAGTTCAGACGAAGTGGTGTCGTTACACGACAGACGACTGCGATCAATCGAGTTCTACGAGGTGGAACACAAGGCGAAGTACCTGGCGAACAAACGCGGCACCACGAGACACGGTTTCTCGAGCAGGACGAGAAGAGCCGCGACGGCCCGCAAGGAGCGCGTGTGGGACCACGGCGTGATCCCATACGAGATCGATGGCAACTTCTCCGGGGCCCATAAAGCGCTGTTCAAGCAGGCCATGAGACACTGGGAGAATTTCACTTGCGTGAAATTCGTCGAGAGGGTCCCCGCGGAACATCCTAATTATATACTGTTCACGGAGAGGCCGTGCGGGTGAGTTTGCCAACGCGTCGCTGTAAATTTGGCCGTGGACGCGAGGGGACCGAACTAATGGCCGACAGCGCTCGCTGCTGATGGTCTATCAATCGAACGAACCCTTTGTTTAACAGCCGCGTGCTAGATTGGCGCGACAAATCACGGATACCTTGCAGATTTTCCGATTCGACGACTACGAGCTTTCTTTGCTGTTTATATGTTGTGGGGAACAATATTGAGGCGACGCTTTTAAAGTGGTTAACTCTTTTAAAACTGGTCTGAATAACTTGAATTTTTCTGTGAATATTGTAGGAACTAATATTGTACGATAAATAACTATATTTTACGATAAAATATTTTCTTTCTTCATGTTACAATTATTTGAAGTAAGAGAAATGTAAAAAGCTGTCGTTTCTTCACTTTTTTATCTGAAGCTATAAAGAAAATTTTAAAAATGCATTCGGTAATTTTTGATAATTGTAAAAAAATGTATTTGAAATTTCTGGGTATCTTGGGCATGTTGAAAATTTCATTGAAATTAGTAAACGCATAGTCAAGCCACAACAACTGAAACGTGTAAAAATTACCTATTCATGATCGAAGTTCGTGAAAAACTGTGATTTTCGCGATCTTTAATTGTTTACAGCTCGTGTCAAGATTAACCGATTGTAATAAAATTTTCAACGTGCATATAAGTTACCGAGAAGTGCCAAATACATTTTTTATATTTTCGTTATAAACTCAAATGAAAGAATGAAAAATGAACAGTCTTGTTACTGTTTTCTATGTAGTTACGTACTATTTTTAATTTTACTGCAATAATTTAATAATTTTTAGTTTTACTGGAGTAATTTAATAATTTTTAGTTTTACTACATTATATGTAATTATATTATTTTTTATGTAGTTACTGTTTATTATGTTATGTTTTTACTGTTACCAAGTAATGATAAAATTTAAAATAAAGTATTTCAATCATCGCACAGTGATCTAGTCCCTCTAACATTTAACATAAATTATTCAGACCATTTTTAATAAGTTACATTTACGACAATATTGATTTATCGACCGAAAGATCCCATAACGAAGACGCGCTTGCACCACGAACTCATTTTCAAAGAAAAGTGGACTGATTACGTGCACTGGTTTGCTGAAACTGCATCACGGAAAATCTGATTGTAACGAATTGCTGAGATAACAACCTCCCTTGAAGAATTTATGAGAATCGCGTTCATGCGATTATAATGACATACGAAACAGCGATGTCTATGCATCGTGCTTTTTCTAGCACGTGTTTTATTTGCTTCTATCTGCACTTTCCTGTTACAGATGTTGCTCGTTCGTCGGGAAAAGAGGAAACGGGCCGCAAGCGATAAGTATCGGAAAAAATTGCGACAAATTCGGAATTGTTGTTCACGAATTGGGTCACGTCGTCGGCTTTTGGCACGAACACACGAGACCCGATCGAGACCGTCATGTGCAGATCATTCGTGACAACATCATGTCCGGTGAGTGAAATTCTCGATGATTTTTTTCCGCGGCTTATAAAACGAAGGCGTGAGAAGAATAAATTCTCCAAAATAATACATACACTCTCGCCAATAAGTCATCAAATATTTATTTATTTTGGTGGAAATTAATATTAAGTCATACCTACATATCTGGCTTAATTTTGTTGCATATATTTATCCATAATATTATTTATAAAAGAATTATTGTTTGACGTGTAAAATTCGGGAAAACGTTTGAAGAAAAATTGTATATATTTTACATATTACATCGAACGTAACGAAATAAAGTTCTATATAGTTTTTGCTTCTGCTTTGCGAATTTGCTATTATCTAAAAAATAATTTCGTATTATCGAAGCTTGTATAAAAATTATATCACAAAAGCTAACAAAATTGATGCTGCTGTCACTAGTTCAATGTAATACACGTCGACGTTATATCGATGAGAAAAAGATATAAAATTGTTGTACTCTATTATGCATCTTGCGTATTCTATATGCAAAATGGTGATCTTAAAGTGTATATTACTATAAAATGTATATACATTTCGGTAACAAAATTAATCCAAAAATTTGTATCTGTGTCCTAATAATCATTCTCTTCGAAATAAGCAGAAGGCCGGAGACTTATTGGCAGCAGTTTATGTTAAATAAAAAAAGAAACAATCGACAAATGTTCCACCTATAATTTACATATATAATATCTATAAGACCCTAGATTTCCAAATCGCGCTCACGTCTCCCAATCGCCATAATCTACGCAATCAACGCACGCGATTACAGATGATCTAGAAACGAGTGCTGCACCTTCGTATTCAAACTTCCCTATTAAAATCCCCACATCGTAACAACCCTCCCGCGCCATTAAGACGTAATCTGTCTTCATTACCTCCCCGCCGTGCTTACAAGAGCGCATGTTCCAGGTGTTCCAACAGACATCGTACAACCCTTAGATTAAAAACGAAATACATAATCAGCGTCGAAAGAAGACACGAAATTAACTATACCGTAGAGAACGTCTTAGTATCTAATTCATCGATCTCAATGAATTACAGTAATTACGAGCCTACCGTTTTCTCGTTCCGCAATGCGATTCATACGTGGCCGGTACTCCTCGCGTAATAAGCCATTGTTCGACTGGCGCACGGATATATTTCCAATTTCATGCGAACTATGTCCAAATACGTAATCCGCGACGGTGTATCCAGCCTTGTGTGATGCATCGGTCGGGCGTACAGGATCGTTTCGGTGCGCCGGGACACTCGCATCCAATAAGTCAGCCGTGCTCCTCGACAACGTTAAGTACCGTCGATGTTTGTTGAACGTGAGGAGGGTTCCTAACGCGCGGTTTCTAGCCGGAATCGTTTGTACGTTTGCCTTCACAGCAGATAGGTTTCCGTTTTCGATTAATGGACCAATTTGCCGTAGGTATCGCGTAAATCTCACCCATCATTAGCGATGACAACTAACCGGGCCCCGCTGTTCTAATATTTATATACGCCGGGTGACAGTGTTTCTGGCCGGCGTGTGATCGCGGTTCGATTAATGGATACTAATAACGGGGGAACGGTAACGAGCTGTTTAATTAGCGAGCAGGCTCGCGATCCAACGCCATCTGTTTGCCACCCCGGAATCGTGCCTTGGAGCCGACTCCCTCCCGACGCGGCCGAACCGTCACGAACCCGCAAAATTGCATGTGCGGCTGTCGCGGTTCCGTTTAAGGCCGCCGTTTCGGCCGTTTCAATAATCCGATACCGATTGAACGGAGCGGGATCCGTTACGTTCGGCCGACTGCGGCGCACACACCGTCGCCGGTCGTCGTGGAACGAGCCGGCGCGGCGCGGCGCGGCAGCAACAATCGGCAGCCGTACACGATCCCTCTGACGTTCCCGTTGCGCAACGGAAACCATCGACACTGTCGAGAACGGCTTTGCCGTTAGAAGTTGGACACTCGACGGAATCGATCGCTTTTGTTTCTTTTGCTGTCGGCTACGACGCGCGACGCCCGCTCCCTGCAGCCGGGAGTCTGGCTTGGCTAGCTGACCGAGATCTCCTATGATTTAACGTCAAACGGCCGTTTGACGTGGCCTGCTTGCCACGGATAATCGAAATCCACTCGGGTCTGACGTCGCACCGTTCGTCCAGAAATTATATTTACCCACGGTCACCCCGACCGCGATTTTATCCGATCTACGGTTGTCCCGGACAAGTTTTATGGCGTTAGACGGTCTCGGTGTTGCACAGACATCACCTTGCACTCTACTCTATGTTTTCGGATTCGATGGAGTTCTGTTTGAGAAAACGGAATCTTTGCTGACGCTATTTTATGTCATGCGATAAATGTATTTTACATTGATTTGTTTTACTTTGAAATTATTATTTTACCGTAAATGTATTAAAGCCGAGGTAGTTTTATAAAATGGAACCACATGTGGAACCATTTGTTTTTGAGATGTTGGAAGGATTAGTTTACTAGATTATATGCAAGAATATTTTTAACGAACAGATTTTGAAAATCATAGTTTTTAATGTTGTAAAGCATCTACAAAAATTCACCACGTTCGGTCCAGTTTGAGGAATGTTATTTTGTTTTCAAAGATGTCTACATAGAAATATGCATTTTGTCGCAACTGTGTGGCCAAAGAAGTTTATTGAACAAATGCTCCATAAATGTGCAATTAATACTTTGCAGTCGAGTGGTGACTCTGAGGCACAATTAAAATTGTTCTATCACGTCCCAAGATCATTTTTATATCGACAAAGATTAGGTTTAAAAAGTTGTTGAATAGGAAAACTAATTGGTGTGACTTACTAGAATCAATTTCGTGTGCATGAAAGTGCACTTTGTTACATAAAATGGAAATACTATGAGCTAAGACAATTATTTCAGATTTACAGTGCAAAAGGGTTAATATTTATAATTTGTTCATAAAGTCAGAATCACAGTGAAAAAATGGAGAGTGTTCGTAAACATTTAAATTACTAAATTTAGCATTTTTGTGAAAACATATATTATTCGTCATTTAAATATTTTTGAATCCTGACAAGGTAACAATTTCCATCAAATGATTAGTCTAGTGTTAAATATAATATAATATACAGAAATAGTAAATATTCTATGTTCAATTCGTAAAAATCAGTTGTAAAACTACTCGAAATTTTCCTCGAGAACTGCCACCCCCTAAAAACTGTCGCCCTAAGCTGTAGTTAATTTAGCTTGTACTTAAATTCGCCTCTGTATAGAGCATGAAATATAAAAATTGTTTCCATAACTCCTTTACAACAGTTTGTGAAGTTCCGTTTCAGTGATGTAAAAAAATTAGATTTAACATGCACGAGATAAAAGAATTGCAATATTCAGATTTTTTCGTAAAGTCAAGTTTGCGTTGATTGCATGTACAAGTAGCATGTATTGGTATTACTATATTTGTACTACATTGTATTATTATATATTACAATATTTACTATTATTATATAGTGCAATATTTAGTATTATTATATAGTGCAATATTTAGTATTTTTATATAGTGCAATATTTAGTATTATTATATAGTGCAATATTTAATATTATTATACAGCACAATATTTAGTACTATTACATAGTGCAATAATTAGTATTATTATATAGTGCAATATTTAGTATTATTATATAGCACAATATTTAGTATTATTATATAGTGCAATATTTAGTACTATTATATAATACAATTCTTGAAAAATTGCCAATGTTATTATATACCAATCCATACATTAAACGGCATTGTTCGATATACTTCTATCGAAGGTAAAAAAAATTATATTACACCATTACTAATATGTGCTACAACTAACTAACTAAAAATTAGTACAATATTTTACTTGTTGATCATCCCTAATAATCAGCTCGACATCACTTTCAGTACGTTCGCTATGTAAACAATAATATATAAAAATAATTATAGACCAATAACATACATATATAAATATTAGTAAAAATATTGTTGCAGAAAAAGATAGAAGCTACGAACCACAATTTCATTTAACGACGTAGACAAAATTAATTCGATTTCCTGTGCGAGAAACACTGAATCGTCGCAAACGAACGACAGCGGTAGCGAACGCACTGAATCCGTCTCTTTGCAAGAAAGTGTGTCAACAGAAAAAAAATAAATGACAGTCGCGTAGTGACAGATCTGGAATACGAGGAGGATGTGATAGAAACTTCCGATCCGATGTTCCTTATATTTTCACTCGTGACGTGCAAAAAGCAGCGCCGTTTGTTCAGACCCAGTAACAAGACGCTTTGCAAAGCTAGGTGGAATGAAATCGTTTTCTTGTCCTGTATAAGCGAATGATTCTCGTCGTAGGTCAGGAGTACAATTTCAATAAGCTCACGGAAGAGGAAGTGAACTCGCTTGGATTACCGTACGATTACGACTCGATCATGCACTACGCTAAGAACACATTTTCGAGGGGCACGTATTTAGACACGATCCTCCCGATGGAAAGGGACGGGAAGAAACGGCCCGAGATTGGACAGAGGCTTCGGCTCAGCGAAGGAGACATCGCTCAGACCAATCTTCTCTACAAATGCCACAGTAAGTTCGCATAGTAATTATTAGACAGTGATTTAATAATTATTGATCACGCGGAATACAAATTTTCTACAGCTACAGTCAGTCCCATAAATATTTGTATCTTCATTGCTTATAAGAGAAATTTTTGTTGAAATCGAGGGACGCGTGTAAGATTTTGCAATAAACTTTTTATTTTCAATGAACACATGTATAAAGTTTATTTATACCAAATGATAACAACATTGATTGACTAATAACTAAAATATATTGATTTTACTCCTCGTAGTACGTAATAACAGTCTACAAAAGTATTCGTATCAGTATAGATTTTGTCAAAAAATCGCATATTAGAGTAGCTTTTTTACTTTATATTAATTTTCTAGTATTTAGTCGGTCCACCTTTATGCTTTATTATATCGTTTAATCGATTTGGCATTCTTTCTACCAGTTTTAATGTGATATTTGGTTCAATACTATTCAAAACTTCCAAAATTTTGTTTTCTAGCATTTGTTTATTGAAAATTTCATGCTCGTGTAGTCTTTTATCTATTTCCGCCCATAAATTTTCTATAGGATTTGTATCTGGACTCTGAAGAGATGTATGTTAAAAATGAGGAACGTGGTAAAGTATCCACTCACGAACAATTTGAGCAGTATGCTTCGGATCGTTGTCACGTTGAAAATAGTAGTCATCTTCCAGACCAAATTTAATCGCACTTGAGTGCAGATTTTCTTCGAGTATATTTTGATACTTTATCTTATCCAAAATTCCATCGATAAAGACAAGTTTGCCCACTCCGGATGCCGCCATACAGCCCCACACCATCGCGGAGCCTCCGCCCGTGCTTTACAGTTGGTTGCACATTTTTTAATTCTAGTTCTGCATTAGGCTTTCTCCAAACTTTTCCTCTTCCGTCGCATCCAAAAATATTAAATAAGATAATAAAAAGTTTATTGCAAAATTTTACACGCATCCCTTGATTTTAATAGATTTCTCTTATAAGCAATGAGGGTACGAATACTTATGGGACTGACTGTATGAGAACCAAGGATCGCTCAATGCATCTTCGCCCGATAATTTGTTGCACCGCCTTTCACAACATGTCCGGCATTTTTTTATACTATCTGTAGAAATGATGTGGTCTATATAAAAACAATGTCACTTGTTAAAAATCATATAGTTTTCAGGGAAATTTTGGAAAATTATATAAAACGTCTTTATTATCATCGAATTATTTTTTAATTATACAAGATTATTATCATCGATCCTCATCACTAGACTGCGAATGTTTGTGCAAAATAAAATTGTTGGTGTCCATTACACCAAACAGAAGCTAAATAAACATAAATATACCTCTTCTTTGAATAGTTTTAATAAGTTAAAAATAGTTTACTAAGATTTTTAAATTCTTCTAATGCCTTCATCATCCTCTATTTAAATTACTCATTTTGGGCATAAATAAATAAATAAAAGACCCAGTTTATTCACCACATAGATATAAATCAACGAGTATTAATTTAATCAATGATAAGTCGACGGTGATGCAACAATAGCGAACCCAGGCATAGTAATCTAAAACTTGCCAGTTACCATTTATACACAAAAACTATAACTCTACGTAGATTCTAATTTTTTAGCAACTGTTTCACAGTTAAAAACATCTCGATAAATTCTTCAGTAACAATACCAATACAAATCATGACGCAACAAGTTCTTTCTAGCAATACATATCATAATCTAATAATTTTGCTTATGTTTATCGCTATCAACAAGCTTTTCTATAAATTGTTAACCCCTTGCACTATAATAACGAGTCAGACTCGTGGTGAAGATTTTATGCAAACTCTACTAAATATGAATATTATTAATTCCTTCTACATCGAAGTAAAAATAAATTCTTCTGCCATCAAGGTATAGTAACGAAGGTAAATAAAGACAATTCAGGAAACAAAAATTGTTTGGTCCTATTAGGAAAATTATTAAGTACGAATAGATGCTAATCGCCGCAGCATGAGAGGAGCGATAGTGCAAGGGGTTAAATTTAATAAAACAACCGATGCCAAAGAAGTAAACTGAACAATCTATAAAAGAAAATCGAAACGTGGAGATAGAAATGGGACCAGCTAAAAACCTTTTCGGTTCAAGGGCGAACCCATTCAATTTCCCCGGTGCGATCATTTGGCACGAGAATGTCTCTACATTTTCATCTGCAGAGTGCGGGAGAACGTTCCAAGAAAACAGCGGCACCTTCGGATCCCCGACGCATCCGAACAGTTCGCCGGCGATCGAAGGTGAACGCTGCGAATGGCGGATCACGGCGACCCACGGCGAACGGATCGTGTTGAACATCACGTCGCTGGACATATTTAAGAGCAACTTTTGCCGCAGCGACTACCTGGAGATCAGAGACGGATACTGGTACAAGAGCAACGTTCTAGGTGAGCCAAATAACGCGCGACGTCGAGGCTGCGAACGTAGGACGAAAATTTACATTCATCCCCGGTTCGCCCCCTGTATCGGGCCGGTTCTATCGCAAATATCGCACAATCGTTCTCGGTTAGGAAATAACCGAGGACTCTTTTTTTCCGGGCCGGTTCCAAAGACAATCCAACGCTGGGAACGTATTTCTCCAGAATCGCGTACATCGGTAATTAATGGATAAAAATTGCCCGTTTGACGGCCGTGTTTCCCGGAGACGGGTCAGCCGCGGTTTACAACCGTAATCTCCTTATTTCATCGTTAAATTGTCACGGACAGGATTTCTTTCCGGGAATATTAATGGCGGGACGATTTAAAGCTTTAATAAAACGTTCAGATCCGGTATTCTACGATTCTCTGATTGTTGCCGTTTCTACTTGAAATGTTACAAAACTGTTTGACACTTTGACCGCCGCGTCGTACTTGCTCTTCGAAAATTAATTTCCATGCTAATTTATTGCATTTTCATGACTTCGTCTGGATCTAGAAAAATGTAACAATGTTGGAAAAATAATTTGCGTGATACGGCTGAATTCCATTAAATAAAATACTTGAATTTAATAGAAAGTTCAGCTACGGAAACTCGTCATGGTTAAATGACCAGTTTTTTATTTTATATATTAAATTAAATTTCTACTTTGAATTGTATTTGGTTTTTTTAATTGTGAGAAAAGTTTTCGATATTTCGATTGTTGGAAGGGTCTCGTTTTGAATGTCCGAGTCTCAAACATACCTGTTTGTTAGAAAATCAAATAGAAATTTGAAGCTATTATTTTTCTTCTTAAAGTTTACAAATGCGAATGGCTCCACGAAGTTAATAAAGTATTACAGGCGTTTTGTTTAGTGAAAACTTTGTAAATCCGAGCAGTTAGCCCTTTGCATTCGTGTGCTCCCTTTCATAGCACAATTTTTGTTCCACAAAATCTGTACCCACGCGAGACCTCGTTGTATTTTCTGATTTTTATATTTATAAATTTGAATTATAATAGAGTCTTATAGAAATTTAAATTGTAGTAGATCTTTAATAGAAATTCTAAATTATCGTGGACTTTTAATAGAAATTTAAACGAATTCATTTCAAATGAGGGTAATCTCAATTATAATACATTCTTATCATAAAATTTAATTATAATAAACTTTCATTATAAATTTGAATCGGAAGTTTTTATAAAAATTTGAACTTTAATGGGTTTTAAATAGATATTTAACTAGAAATTTTAATCTATGACAGATCTCTAATAGAAAATTATAATGAACCATCATAAATTCGAATTATTATAGATTTCCATAGAAACTCTGTAAACATCCGTCTCATTCATTCTGTATTTTACGACTGGCACTCTCAACTATTCTACCTTTCATACTTGGAAAAGAACCCTACATTACTAAATACAAAAGCATAACCCTTTGCGGACGAGAGGCGACAGTCGGTGTTTATGTTAAGATAATTTCTATATGAATTATACAGTTGTATATAATTGCATATAATGGCATGTAAATTATATTTATATTATATACAATTTAAGATAATTTTATGTAAATTATATAATTGTATATAGTTGCATATAATCGTATATAAATTATATAAATGTATTACATATAAATTAAAATAATTTGTATACAAGATACTCGGCACATTTGAGAAATGCTACCTCACTTGGTCGGAAAAGTCATCGTCCGCAAAGGGTTAATTTTCCAAAGAGCAATCGCGAGTAGGAGTGAAAGTGCGTGGAAACATCCAACAAAACGGATCATGCGACGAATGAGATTTCGAGAGTTGAGATTTGCGACAACGGGCAGATTTATTATATTAACGGTGTGTTCGATGATAACGCAGGTCGATTCTGTGGGAGCGGCAAGATCCACGAACCCATCGTCTCCACCGGAAGCAGGATGCTGGTAACGTACGTGACGTCCAGTCGTCAGAGCGGTCACCGTGGCTTCACCGCGAGCTACGAGGCCGTTTGCGGCGGCGAGGTGGAGCTCGACGGCACCGGTCATTTGGAGTCGCCAAATTACCCGGAAGAGTACCAATCGAGCAAGGAGTGCATCTGGAAGCTGTCCGTGCCGGATAACTTCCAAGTGGCCCTAAAGTTTCAATCCTTCGAGATCGAGAACCACGACAATTGTGTGTACGATTACGTCGAGGTCCGCGACGGTCATAGCCGCGACTCTCCATTGATCGGGGTTTACTGCGGCTACAAGATACCGCCGGACATTAAGTCCACGGGGAACAAGCTATTGGTGAAGTTCGTTAGCGACATATCCGTGCAGAAGGCGGGATTTTCGGCGACGTTCATGAAAGGTGCGGATTACCTTTACGCGTATGTTACCTCAACACTTTACCGACCGGCCATTCGCTCGGAAAAATTTAGTTTAACGTTCAATTTTCCTTTCTATTTTCATTTCATTTATCTTATTAATCGCAAAAGATATTTAATATTTAGAAAGTTTTATAATAATATTGAACCTTGGAGTGGTACAATCTAGCAGATTTATCTCAATAATAGATACAAAATTAATGGTTACTATGACTACCGGTCAGTAAAGTGTTAACTCAAGTCTTGCATAAATTGTTAAAGCTAGGATGATTTTCTGCAAATTTTTCTAGAACATGAAACATTGATGGAATTCTTTGTCACTTTTCAGACATATTCTTTTATATCCAGAAATCTTCAAACATATTCTTTCGTTTCGTTACGTTTTATGGATGTTTAAGGTAAATGCACCTATCACGGAAAATCATTGAATTGTAACCCTTTCTCGAAACAATAGTAGATTCAACAGACTTGAATGAATACAAATAATAGCACAAATAACGCTATAAAAAATAAATAGAGCTTGTGGAAGTCGATGTAATAATTTTTTCTATTTCTTATATGTTGTTCTCTATAACTTCATTCGTACGAATATTATTATGTAACTATCGATTGTAAAAGAAATATTTATTCGAACATAGGTGTTTCTTTGCAAGGACATACCTTTCTATATTACGTATGATATATTTTTTTAATTTTTTCTGTTTATGAAACACGAGAACATGGTACGAAAACGGTGTTCCATAATACGTGCTTGTATTTTACTATTTCATTCGTATTACATTTTATTTATATTAAATTAATATTTCAAGGCTATCTAGAAACATCAGTCTGTCTTATAATAGTGTAAATATACAACAATAACACTTGTCAGTTGCAATGAAAGCTATAATAATCTTATATATCTTAAAAAGTGTTAGATAATAGTTACTTATACTTATTAAACTTATTAAAAGTAACATTACTTACTTATATCTATTAAAACTAAGATTTTTCATAATAGAACTACGGAAATCCTGTTTTGAGAACAAAGGACCGGTTTTTTCGTAAAAATTTCATTATGATAAATTTTCAAATGCGTATATTATTATTCCTTTCATATTTTTACAAATAGGATTTAGATTTATACAACGCATAGTTTTATTATGATAAATGCTCGTTTTAGTTTTATCAATTTTTATTCTATGTTAAAGAATATGTATGAAAAGTAATGAAATGTTTGGTCAATATTTTACGCTACAAAGAGAATACCGAAAATAATCCATACTTATACAGTTTACTCTAAGTTCCCCCTTTAACTCCTTATGTGATTCCTGAAATTCAGAAATCCGTCCGAAAAGTTGCCTATTATTTTTCTTTTATTACACTATTTATTAAGTATCATGGTAAGCAAGTGATCTACGAAACCCAACAATCAGGTCTAAAAATTCCCTACTGCTTTTCTTTTACTACATGAATTATAAATAACGCAGTCCTTTTATTTATTCAAAAACAACAAATTACACGCCTAAGGGGACAATACTTCACTTGCAAATTAAAATCGAACATCCTGTATAATTCTAACGCGTCGATCCTCTTTCGTTCGAAATCGCGCGAAAGGGGTCACGAAACCGTAAAAAAGCTACAAATTTATTACCAATCAAACAGACGTGGAATTGAAACGATAACGCATTTCACAAATATTGCAGAATTCGACGAGTGCCTCCTAATTGAGCACGGTTGCGAGCACGATTGCATCAACACTTTAGGTGGATTCGAGTGCGCTTGTAAACCCGGTTACGAATTACACTCGGACGGAAAACACTGCGAAGGTAAAATATTATTTGCAATCGAATATTTATCTCGTGCTTTCGTTCGATTTGATTAATCGGAATATATGACGTTCCCGGCAGATGCTTGCGGCGGTGTTTTCGAAGACAGCAACGGAACCATCACGAGTCCTTCGTTTCCGGTAACCTACCCGGGTAACAAGGACTGCGTTTGGGAAATCATAGCTCCGCCGCAATATCGTATAACGCTGAACTTTACGCACTTTGACCTGGAAGGTAACAAAGCCCGACAGCAAGATTGCGAATACGACGCTGTCGAAGTCAGCAGCAAACTCGGCGACGACATCTTGAGGAAACACGGGGTCTTCTGCGGTTCCAGGCCGCCGCCGTTAATTACATCCGAGGGCAACTTTATGAGAGTAGCCTTTACATCCGATAACAGGTATTCGTTCATTTTTCTTTTGTTAAGCTAACTAGAATCGTTTGTAATTCCATTTATTAATTCTTCGCAACGAATTTGTTAAGGTAACTCCTCCTAGACTGTTTAGTTTCTCATAGACGTCTACGTAATGCGTGACGATTTTAATTTATTATTAAGAACTGGACAGTTATATAATAATATTTATATTTTGGATTCAAATGGACCCGTTCCCATCATCCGAGTGTCAAAGATGAGGATCTACGTAGGCTTAAATAAATAGTTACGATTACTTATGTATAGTATATCCAAATTGTGCAAGGAAATACTAGTGTTCAGATAATGGAACAGTTTATTTACAACATTAAATTACGTTTTCATCAATTTGTATAATAAATAACGTTGTCCTTAGATTAGTTTAACTTGATCTATTTCTATGTGAAACCTTGTTAGAATAATAAATTATTTAGAATGTTGGATCAACGTTATTCTACTGATAATTCATAACAACTCGTTAGTAGACATGACAGATATTTATAACAAAAATGACTGCAACATAAAATTGTCAAGATATGAGAAGAATTTAATAATATTGTTACACTATTTCCAACTCATCAAAATTATTAAAAGGAACAATTCAGTTTTACTTAATTTCAATGTATTACAATCATCTTTAAAATCAACTGGAAAATGTTCAGTTTCCATAAATTATCTTGGTTTACTTGTTAGTCGTGAAGGCTTAATATTTGGACACATAATTAAGTTGAATATACAATTAACCGATATAATTTTGTTTGCGTGTTTGAACTGCTCGCACGCGTTTGCGTTGTTGCTGCTAAAACATTGTCGGTTTGTTCCCGCAGTATTCAGAAAACAGGGTTTGCGGCTGTTTTCTTTACGGACATGGACGAGTGCGCAAACAACAACGGTGGCTGTCAACACGAGTGCAGAAACATAATAGGCTCTTATCAATGTTCGTGTCACAACGGTTTCACGCTCCATGAAAATGGACACGATTGCAAGGAGGGCGGTTGCAAATACGAAATTGTCTCACCGATGGGCACTATTATGTCGCCTAATTACCCGGATAATTATCCAGGCCTGAAGGACTGCGTTTGGCATTTCCTCACCAAACCTGGCCACCGTATTAAATTAGTTAGTATTTCTCAATCCTATATAATCCTAATTTATATATTAATGAAAACATACTTCATTTCTTTCTTACATTACATCGCTTTAATTAAGTATAACGAGATGAACCAGAAATAACAATACATTTCTCTGTGTACAGTGAAATTTGTCCACCCTTGTTGAAAGCTATTAAATATTGTTATTCATAATTGCAATTTAAATAAGATACTATAAAGTTGCCATCACAACGTAACAATAATTCATAGTTTCAAATAACAGTTGCAAAACTATACTGTATATAGGGCAATGTAAATATTGTTATTTACGACTGTGGATTAAATAATACACAAATTAGCTGCAATCATGAATGACAATATTGTAAATACTATAAATATTGTAAATGGAATTTTGTAAATAAGACACTCTACAGATATTTTATTTAGACAGTAAGATAATATTAAATATTTGCTAATAGAATTCCACTTCCATGAAAAGTACACAGTTAAATTATTAATTAAATTATCGATTAATGAAAGAGAGAAATTGAAGACATCTAAAATTCAATCCACACCATTTATAATTTATATTCTCGAAACACGTCGAATGGAGCAGGGCGAATGATGGTAAATAAATCCAATATTCCACAGATCTTCAAAGTGTTCGAGATGGAATCCCATCAAGAATGTGCTTACGATCACATCGCCATTTACGACGGTGATTCTCCGGACAGTCATATTCTCGGGAAATTCTGCGGTACAAAGGAACCACATCCAATTCTAGCTACGGGAAATCAAATGTATATGGTATTCAAGAGCGATGTTTCCGTCCAGAGGAAAGGTTTCCTTGCAACTCATAGCACTGGTAAGAAGCGAGAACAATAGCTGATCAAATATCAATACTCGTCGAATCAATTTATTGGGTTGGAAATTAAGCGATTGCGGATTTTGTTAATAGATGGTCTTAGCACATTCTTTTGTTTTATCAACGTGTTCAAAGCACAATTAAGTTATATTGTTTTTTTGCTGTCTGGACTTTGATCTTCAATTTAGTAAGAAAATTGCATCGATTAGTTATTTAGTTTCGTTTTTATCACTTTTTGAAGATGGAAGGACAAAAAGCGCATTTTAGACATATTTTATTGTATTATTTCCAAAAAGGGAGGATCAAAGCACTTGATCTATATTGTTTTCTTGCTGTTTGGACTTCCACCTTTAATTTAGTAAGAAAATTGCACCGATTAATTATTTAGTTTCGTTTTCATTTCGCAGTGTCAAAATTGATTTATCTAATTGGATAAACTTATATTTTTAAGCAAAAGAATTGAATTTTCCTTATTTAAAATCCGCAATTACTTAGTTGCCAACCCAATAATTATAATGGTGCAACAATTATTGCTGTTTTCTTTTCTTTCAAAAAATTATGTATACCTACGAACGATACAGATATTTTTGACAAATATTTTCATCTAGTAAATACATTCTATTGAATGTTTGTCGTTAAAACGTGAAAAGAATACTTTTGAAAACATATTTAGGGTACCAAAGTGTTCATTATTAGTTTTTATTTGTAGAACAAAATTTCAAAGTT
Source organism: Augochlora pura (assembly GCF_028453695.1). NCBI lineage: Eukaryota > Metazoa > Arthropoda > Insecta > Hymenoptera > Halictidae > Augochlora > Augochlora pura. The sequence goes on from NC_135782.1 coordinate 10,738,323, forward strand.
CTATTATAGTGGTCTAATAAAACATAATAAAATAGAGAAAGGAATTCTACACCAACTATAAGATAATTATTTTGAACATAACAATATAAACTAATAACAAAATTCTGCACGATGCTGCTTTTCACGAGATTGTTTCAAGTATAGCATACGTTATATAAAATTCATCTTTTAATCATTAGAAAATAATTTATTTTTCCTGTATATTCAAATATAATGCATATAATATATTCAAATTAATAATGTATCTCCAGAAAACACTTTATAGTAATAGTAATAATTCTTAAGTTTCAAAATATTTTTCGCTCTACTTGAAATAATTGTAAAATATTCCCCGGATCATTATAATAAAATAGAAAACAATATGTGAAAATCTTAAAAGACAACGCCTTAATAACGTTAAAATAAAGTTTTAAGTTCACAACAATTATTCGTAAGATCAGTGTTCACGAAATTATCGAAGTATCGCCTTAAATAACGTATCTTGGCTTGACTATAGAAACAACTCGTGATTAAGCACTGTGTCACATTTTACACAATAATTCTCTTTCAATCTCGCTCTCCAAGCACGAACTTTCTCGTGCCCCGTTCTTTTACAATATAAAATCGCGTTCGACCATCGAAATCGCATGCAGCCTATCGAGCAAGCCGGGCTCTATTCCCATTTCCAGTCGTTAGTCAGTTAGAATGGTCGCGGAATCGGATAATTTAACGAACCTGACAACCATTTCGCTAACGTAATTATGTCGCACAGCCTGCGGTGGTCACCTGGTCGCAACGGATGAAGTCAAGTATTTGTACTCGCATGCGAAGTACAGCTATAATAATTACGACCACAGAACGGACTGCGATTGGGCGATAGAGGCACCGCCTGGGAAAAACGTGCATTTGACTTTCCTCAAGTTCCATCTTGAATACGAGACCGAATGCAACTACGATTTCGTCGAAGTTTATTCTGGACTCGACACTTCCGGTCCGATGTATGGACGATACTGTGGTACCAGCGTAAGTGTACTTTCTACTGTCAAGTTAGCTGATACAGTTACCTTTTTGTCTCATGATTCAGTCAAATTTATATAATTTACATACAATACTTTTTGTAACATTACAATTGATATTTAGAGGGCCTGTTTTAAGCAAAACATCTTGTATACTATGTTCTTACGGTGTCAATAACGTATTTCAGAACACCACGGACTTCATCTCGATGAACGAGGCCCTGCTGGTGAGGTTCCGAACGGACGACACGATAGCGAACAAAGGGTTCGTGGCGGTGTTTGTCGCAGTGGATTGGCAGGTGAGCGGCGAGAACTACGGAGGCTCGGACAACGAAGATACCGACGAGGAGAACCTCTGATCCGTGGCCGGCCTCGCCAATCGACTAAGTTACGGCTGGTACATCGGCTCGATCTTGCAAAGCAACGATCACAGCGAGAACGAATAGGATCGTTGTCGAGGCGAGCGTCCAACGTGGCACGGATGCAAATCTCGCTGGATGGTCGAGGCCGTCAAGCTTATTCCTCTCGGCGGAACGTCCACGCAAAGCGAATCTCGCGGCCCGAATATGATCATCCGCGTTCAGCGTCGATTCCGTGTTGGCCAGGAGAACCGTGCTGGATAAATCCAGTCACACAAGGATAATTTATACCGAGGCGTTAGGTAACGGCTGTCCGTTTCTGGGTCGGTACACGTATGTACGAGTTCGAAATTCGGTCTATCGACGGGCCAATCGTGCCATTATATGTTTAGGTAGAAACGCGTTACACTGTTAACTCTTCTAAGTTCGAAAAACCCCAGCAAAACAGCGCGTTCTGTTACGGAGAGAGAAATTGAGAACAGGAGGAAGCATCGTCGCGACATTGCCAAAGTGATTACCTACGTCCATCGTTACGAGGGTTCGATAAAACGACCGATGCCGACGGTTAAGGCGAGGTCTATTACGAAAAGACAGTTGCATCTCTTCGACGTTGTTCTCGCAAACACTGCCCTGCAAACGTACCAAACGATTCGACAAAGCTTAAAGATCACTTTACTCCCGACCGCTCCCTCTCTCTCTCTCTCTTTTCCTCTCATTCTCTCTCTCTCTCTCTCTCTCTCTTTTTCTCTTTCTATTTCTCTCTCTCTCTCTTGATCCCCAAAACCCCTGTATCCTCTTTGACGAAAGTGCTTCGCCATTCGTTGTACTTTTTAAGAGTCTCACCTTGAACGTACGCTGATAAATGGTTCTAAACTGTAACGGTAAAACAATAAGAGCAGGACGAGGGTGTTTGGGCCGGGACGATAGCGTTCCCCGCTAGACAGACCTCTCTCTCGGACACGTTCCAAACAAGAACTTGTGCAAATATTTGGGTAATCTAGATATAAAATTAGGGATAGCGCCGATCGATCCTACAGTCGGCGATAGAAATTTTAAGGCGAGCCTCGATCGAACTGTTCCGCGTTTGTCTCGCGTTATCGGGGCTCCCGGCGACCGTTTATTGTACATAGATAAAAAAAACTTAGATGTAGACGTCGTGCCGTTTTATATGTAGTCATAGGATCGACGATCGATCAAATATTTCGCTATTCGAGTGTTTTCCGACCGTTCTTGACTCTGTACATCGCCATCCGCTGTACAGTCAACGAGCGTTGTTCCACTTTATTCGATCGACACGAATCGTCAGCGATCGCAGGAGAATTAAGAGAAACCTCGAGATTCGATTCGTAATGAGAAACGTCCGAATCGATGGAGTTTCCCGAGAACGCGTAGTACTTATCGGCTGATTGAACTCAGAAAATGATTTATTAGCTTGTAATCTGAGTAATCATTGGACAGCATGGAACTGTCGTGCATATTTAATTTAAAGAAAGTGCGGAAATTGAATTTTTGATTAATGAATCTTCGATAATCTCTTCTGGTTTCGTTCGATGTATTTTTTCGACTTTCCAAGTTCGTGCGAAATGTTCTTTTAACGTAGCATTTATTGTATCATAATTGTGTATAATATGTGTTAAACGAAGTAAGAGAGTATTATAAAAGGATAAAATAAGGAGTTTAGAGGTAGAGGTGTGGATACGAGGCAAGAGGAACTTACTAGTAGCTGTAACGTCGATAATAATGTTCAATTTCAACAGTATTCGTGTGGATCGATTAAAATGGGAGTACCGCGTGGAACAAGAACAAAAGTATCCAGTCAGGAAAATGAACAGATAATAGTGATAAGTTTGATTGCTAACAATTAACGAAGAAAACATCGGCATATTATACTCCGAAATACATAAAGTCAGCCGAAGTAACTAAAGGTCACAGTAATTTCAGGTAAACTTGTCCATTTACTGAAACTATGATTTACGCGTTGGAAGTTTTTTAACGACTCGCAACTAAATACTAAAGAAATATATTTATAAAGTAAGGTTGCATTCAGCGAATAACGATTTACGGAAACAAAGTCGAATTGTTGTCGATTCCAAATTAATCGTTGCGACGAACGATTCCAAATATACAACGCGTCGTTCCGAATTCGCCAAAGAGCTCGTGTTTTAAACAAAGACAAAAAGGAAATGTTATTCTTTGTATATTGTATTTGAAAATCAGCGCGCGTCCGCGTGTAAACAGCATATCATGTAAGAAACACCAAAAGATATCATCGGCGGAAGGAAGAATTTATTCGGGCGAACACCTAGTTTTCAAATTTCAAGGTTTTTCATATTCTTTCTAACATGATGCACTGCCTTGTGAACATTTTTTAATAATGCCGCGAGAAAATTGTTCGTCAAAATGGTGTGTCCTTCGTTTTTGTTTCGCGTCGCATTGCATGCGTTGTATTGCAAGACGAATACGGCCTATATTAATCAAAAGGACATGTTTCTATTCGAACACGAGTGTAAACACAGTGATTTCGATTTGTTTGAAAGTATGCATGTATGTGTCTTTAAGTATGTACACGCATATAGTGTTGGTCCTTTAAAAGAAAAAGTTCATACGCCTAACACACACGTATAATATCTTATCTATTAACGGATGATAAGAACAATATTAGGCGCCGCGTCAAGTTCCTTTTTGTAAATTATATGTGATTTATTTGTTCTCAGAAATACACGTTATAGGCACTCTACATATTACTATATAAACAACTATATACTTTTCCATTGTACGCTATTCCTCCATCAAACAATGATTCCATATCCACAAATTTTCCTCTATTTTAAGAGGCAAAACAGATTACCAACTAAAAATATCGATATTTTTTATGCTTTTCATTAACAGTAGATACAGTGATTATATCCTGACACACTTTTTTCTCAAAATTAGTCATTAAAAATCGGCAGATTCAATACATAAATTAATCAATAACTAAATATCGTCTATGAAACCTATAAATTTAATAAAAATATAAATTAAACAATCCTTATGCACATGACATAATATTTTTGGATCTAACTTCTTTGGCAAGTTCTCATTTAAAATTAGTTCTTAAAAAGTTAATGTGTATACCTACATATGGAATAAATCATTTTAAAAACTTAAGAAAGAACAATTTTATACATTTTAAAATTTTTGAATCTGAAAAGTGAAGAGTGAATGAATACTTATTAACATATAATAGGAATAAACGTAACTAATCTCTCATACAACAGTGCATAAATCTAATTAAACAATTATAAACCTAAACAATGTCAATTCAAACGATATGGAGATCAATCATCTATAATACATATTAGCGAATCTACTTAAGTTTTAATATAAACAGATATGAAGTTTGAACCAGGTAGGTGTTGTAATTATTATAAACGAAAATTGAAATTAGATAGACAACTTTAACCTACCATCAGTTAAAACATACTGTCGAAGATGATTCTTAGACATTCGTTTATTAACATTTTGCTGTAACAGATTATTTGAATATCATTTGCAAGTATATTTTTACATGCTACAGCTTAGCAATATCAAAATTGTTAAGAGCATTGAAACGACATACTTTAAGAGCTACTTAATATTGATGGCTCTATATTCGGTCAACGAGATCGCTACAAATGCAAGGACAATGAAGTGCGTGGTCGATCTGTTACATCACTGGCTACAGCTGTTGCGATATTATGTTAATATCTATGATCAACTTTCATGATCGTACTTGAAACTGATATGTCTGTAGACCTGTAGATTGGAGATTGTTAGACATGATCAACTGCATCGAGAATAAATCTTGATTTCATATGATTTAGAACAGAGCCCAGAAACATTTAAAACGAATTTGCGAAGATCGATATTAGCATTATTTGCATTTCATCAAGGTAAAAGTCAAACTCGGTGTTTGCAAATAAAAATACTTTCCTTTTACTCTCTGCCACTTTCTTTATTTGTTGTCGTTTTTTATTTATTCGAGAACGGATTGTATGCCTTAAAAATGTCGTTATGCATTTACTACGAAATATCGCACATTTTTTCATTAATAAAATTGTGGAAAAAAGAAATGCCACGTAAGTGTAATAAAAAAATGGCCCGTAGGAAAAATACTATAATATTGTATTACAATATTATCATTCAAACTATTTCCTGTATACCAGTGACAAGAAATGGCAAATCAAAAGCTGTTTCAAAGTTGCATAAAACAAGTAACAGAGTTACCACAAATATAGTAAAAATCAATATAAATAATACGTTGTTTATAAATAATGAGCTCCTAATTAGATTACAATTATTTATGTAACTTCAGAGTACGGAAGAGTTAATCACATAGACGCTGACTACCTCATCGCTAATTTCGCAAGGTGACGCTATACTGCATTCGCAAACGTATTAAGTCATGCCCTATTAAGTGCATTAATTCAATGTAATTAAAACTTTGTTATTACTGGACTCTATTTGGTAATATATTATATATTATTTGATATAGAATATTCAGCAATATATACGTAATATATTAGAATAGAAAAAGTCCAAATAAAGGAACGTGGTGGTATTTAATATAAGTATTCAGTAATATATTATATATTATTTAATATAAAATATTCAGTAACGTATAATATATTCTATAACATATAATCTATTTCTGAGTACTTTTGATTGACAACGTTATTTTATTCAAAGACTGTTAAATTATTTTGCGCGCCAATTCCTGCATAGTTGAGTTATTTCGCACGCAGATTGCTGCATACTTGAGTTATTTCGAGCTGCAGTATGCACTTTGTGTCCAGAACTACACGACTTCCCATGGGAGGACGATCTTCAAGATCTACCGCTTTCCTTACCGGAGATCCGACCGTCTGTGACCAATTTTAGAAAAAGTGAGCGGCCAACTGGCACATGCGCTCTCTCATCGACAGCTCTCATCCTTCCTTGGTTCTTATTCTCGAGAAAAACGCTTCGATAAACCGCTCATGTGTAAAAACAGAATACAGTACAATTCCAACAATTCACTCTGTCTGGGACATCAGCAATATTGGATTATCAAATATGCCGCGTCATTCGAACATGTGGAGCAATGCAACAAGAACGAGAAATACAGTTTTAGAAACACCTACGGTTGAAACAGTAGGATAATTCATTATTTAAAATACTACATATTATATTCAACACTATGTTCCTGTAATATTGTCTTTTCTACATTTATATTATATTATATAGACTGCAGATCTCTATGCAGAATAAAAGTTGTCTGCGTTAGTTGCAAGAAGCAATAGCCAGTTAAAATTATTTTTATTTCGTTAACAATCCTGATAATTTAAGAATACATAAAATCCATAGTCTAGTTAATGTGTTCTCTTATATCGTCGCAAATTACCTGTTAATAAAGAAAACTCACGTAAAATAGTATATAATACATATAGAAAAATAGGAGAATTTTATATAGACATATTAAAATCGTAGAATAAATAAAACCCTTCGTAATTTTAGTGAAATACTTATTCTTTATAATATTTACTTGAAATATATAACTTTCTTGAAAGAAATTATGCGTTACCAATAAAGCAAAAATTCGAAAAAATTCAAACACACCTACAAATGTGATTATTTATTACGTTCAAAGAAATAAATCTAAATTTGCCTATATAGTTTTTATGAAAATATTACAGTCCTGATAAATAGAAGAGTAATTAAAATTATTGGAAACTGCATGATTCGGTATAACATGTTTCGTACATTTTCTGTAACAAAAGAAATACGAAGGAAACGTAGAGACGAATGATCGAATAGAAAGTACAGTCATACTTCAATAGTATTTGAAATCATAATTTGAATAATTGGCTTCAGTATTAAATAACGAATACAATTGTTGCACGTGCGCGCACATTATACGAACAGAGAGCAATGTCTATTCTTAGCTGATGTACAAGTTCAACGTCCATAAGAAAGTGCAGTAGTTTTACAACTAAGAATACATGCAGTGGTACTTTGTCTCATCATGCCACAAAGAGTATAATCTTGTGTGTGCAATAAAATGTTGACGATTTAGAAATTGAGAATATTAATTACCGCATAATTAAATTATATAACGTAACACTATAATTATATTTAAAAATCATGCATTTTATCGTGACATGATTGAATTATTATATATTGTGGAAATTATATTCTGATAATTCGGAATCGAATAAATCGACACACCCTATATCTCAGAATATGCGACGTTCGTTATACATAGTTGTAGACTATGAACACTACTTTGAAATGTACAATATAGGACATTTGGTTGTCAAATGATAATTTATATTATTTTATACATTACTGTAATATTTATATTTTTTAAAGATGAATTCTATTACTGTATTAACCGTAGTAGTTTCAAAATTATTTTCTTTACTGTTACTAAATTAGGGATGCAGTTCAATAACCCGCTATGACTGATAATCTGGAATTGCCGAAATTTCAAGCACGCGAGATTATCGAAATTCTAGATTAATTACATAATATAGTAGTATATCAGCGGAATCGAGTGAAATACTCTTATCAGTACTGAAATATGCTAAAAAAGTACTTTTTCAGTAGTAATAATTCCATGAGAGTAACGTAAATAATACGTATGCTTTTTAGAAACCAAATAAGTATGTACGAGACCTACATTATTCAGGAAAAAATCAAGTAAGGACTATTTTATGCAATCACAAGACTTTCTCTTAAGAGTCTCGAGCATCTTTGTTCACCACACACGCCATGAAGCATCGACGACAGTCATTTCAAGGTGCACTGCAATCAGAAACTCGATTTGCATATCTAAAAAACATAATAAGCATTTACTATATATATGTATACATCAAACATTATGCTGAATTAAGATTAACATATAAATATATGAAACTCAAAAAAATTAAGTTAATTAAAAGATAAAAGGTAATATTTGAAACGAATATAGCAATTATCGTTTCGTCTGTTATGGTATAGTACGTAACGTAGTTCAAAGACCTGTCTCATTAATTACGGGCACAATTTGTTAATGAGGTCGTGTTCACACATTATGCGAATGTGCGAAGGATACGCTTTACGTACACTTCAACGTTTTATCATACCAAACTTAACCTACTTAGTGTGAAATTATTCCTTTCTTCCGCCAATAATGATTTCCACAGAATCCGCGACTACAATTTCAAATCCATCCGTTAAGGACGCTGCGAATCAATACAATTCCATTTATGTATCTCAGTTTCGTTGCATTTGTTTTTCATTTGTAATTATGAATGCAGTCATCGTAATAGTTCCTCGACCGAAAATTTGGCTACGAATTAATCGTTGCCGAGTCAACGAATTCCATTATTCCATACTAATTTCCTCGTTGCAATTTGTAAAATCAATAAAACAAATGTCGCATGACAGTCGCGAGGTACTATATTTTGCGAGTAGGAAACATGCGTGAAGGCGTTCTGGCGTGTTGCGGTCGAGTATCGACCAATCAGAGGCCAGGGTGAGGTCACTGACGGCCAATGATCGTGCGCAGAAAGAGTCGATAGTCGGGGGTATAAGATCCCGTTGCTGGTGTCTCTCGCGCATTAATCGTTTGGTGTTCGATCGTGCATTGTGTGTGGTTGATAGCAGTAGCTCCATTACTTGCTTTAACTATCAGCTACCCAATTTTTACGAGGACATAAACCACTACTTCAGACTTCAAAATGGTAAGAGAGTGCTAATCGTTACTTTCATGCGTAAGGAAGGTCGATTTTCTAGTCAGACGTGTTAATTGCACATGCCGTTACTTCGAGACGTTAACCGGCCGGCTCCGCCCTTTCCACGCGAATCGACCTTTGACGCCTTAATATTCTTTGAATAAATTGGAAGCGTTTGCATTCTGATCAGTTTTCTTACCGTTACACTCCAAGAATAGATTTTTCGTGTGAAAATTGTAGTCTCGTAAGAGTGTGAAAACGTTAGATTTTGTTTCGCGTTGACAGGGAGAGGGGGAAAATGCGCGTCGTTTTGCTGACACGATCGATATTTCAAGCAGGCAGACATTTTCTAATAGATGTTTCTAAAAAATATAACTTAAATTTAACAGAAACGTAGTATTTTAGAAAGCGTTGAGATTATGAGATGAATAATATCATTCGTTTGGTTTATAAGAAATATTTTATTTAATACAACGGGTGTACAACTGTAGAATTATTCAAACTATTTTAATTCTTAATTATGTTCTTATTCTATCAAATACACGTAAAAACTTACGTATGATTTCCTTTTTCAGCGTGAATGTATCTCAATCCACGTTGGCCAGGCTGGAGTCCAAATTGGTAATGCCTGTTGGGAGTTATATTGTCTGGAGCATGGCATCCAGCCTGATGGCCAAATGCCATCAGATAAAACTATTGGTGGAGGTGACGACAGTTTCAATACTTTCTTTAGTGAAACTGGTGCCGGAAAACATGTTCCCAGAGCTGTTTTCATCGACTTGGAGCCTACAGTAGTCGGTATGTACTTGAGTTCTTAACTTTCTCATCCAATAAATAACTCATTTCATGAATTTATTTTGTAATAAAATGGTATAATTATTTTATTTTACAGACGAGGTTCGCACAGGCACGTATCGTCAACTCTTCCATCCAGAACAGTTAATCACAGGCAAGGAGGATGCTGCAAACAATTACGCTCGCGGGCATTACACAATTGGGAAAGAAATTGTTGATCTCGTCTTGGACCGCATTCGCAAGCTTGCGGACCAATGTACTGGACTCCAAGGTTTCCTTATCTTCCATTCGTTTGGAGGTGGAACTGGCTCTGGCTTCACATCATTGTTGATGGAACGCCTTTCTGTGGATTATGGAAAGAAGTCGAAGTTGGAGTTTGCAATTTATCCTGCACCACAAGTCTCAACTGCTGTGGTTGAACCCTACAACTCTATTCTTACTACCCATACGACTCTAGAACATTCCGATTGTGCATTTATGGTCGACAATGAGGCTATATATGATATCTGTCGTCGTAATTTGGATATCGAAAGACCAACGTACACAAATCTGAATCGACTGATCGGTCAAATCGTTTCTTCGATCACGGCCTCCCTTCGCTTCGACGGTGCCCTGAACGTCGATTTGACAGAATTCCAAACTAACTTAGTACCTTATCCAAGAATTCACTTCCCTCTAGTAACTTATGCTCCAGTTATTTCCGCGGAGAAAGCTTATCACGAACAGCTCTCTGTTGCGGAAATCACGAATGCTTGTTTCGAACCAGCCAATCAAATGGTCAAATGCGACCCTCGTCATGGAAAGTATATGGCCTGCTGTATGTTGTACAGAGGAGACGTTGTACCAAAGGATGTTAATGCAGCAATCGCAACTATTAAGACTAAACGTACTATTCAATTCGTCGATTGGTGTCCAACTGGTTTCAAAGTTGGCATTAACTATCAACCACCTACTGTTGTACCTGGTGGTGACCTTGCTAAAGTACAACGAGCTGTATGCATGTTGTCCAATACTACTGCTATTGCAGAGGCTTGGGCTCGACTTGACCATAAATTCGATTTAATGTACGCAAAGAGAGCATTCGTACACTGGTACGTCGGTGAAGGTATGGAAGAGGGTGAATTTGCTGAAGCTCGTGAAGATCTTGCTGCACTTGAGAAGGATTACGAAGAAGTCGGTATGGATTCTGCTGAAGGTGAGGGCGAAGGAGCTGAAGAATACTAAACAAAATCCCAATCATGATTTTTCATTGAGAAACAATATGAAATAAATGAGCGGATTTACAAGCGCTACTGTTTTGTGTATGTCACCTACCCTTTACATTTCCTAAATCATTTGATTAATTCCATGATTGATTACACAATTGATAGATTATATTCAGTTATATTTTATACATTTAAAACCATTTACCTTGTACTTTGGAATAATCTTCAGTCGTCTAACTTATTAGAATAACTTAGTAGAAATATGATACTTAAAAAAGAAATTAACTAAAAGACAATTGTTTTCTTAAGTTTCCAGTATGAAACTGAATTGTATAAAATAAAAGTGGATTTGTTAATGTTCATTAGATATTTATCTATATTGACATAGTAATATAAAATTACTATTCGACTATAGAATGTCACGAAAGAAAGCTATACGGTAATTTTAGGACACCGAATTTTATAATTTCTTATTCAATATCACTAACAAATAATCCAATATAGCATTTATTTGTTACGTATCGTTATAGCAACCGCAAAAAAAAAACTTGATAGAATTTTTATTTTTAGCGATTTAAAAGTTCATGAAAGTTCGTAGCATACTGAGGTCTCTCTATTTTTATCGTATAGTTTTCATTCGTACCTTCTTCGACTATTTGGTGTCACAAGATTTCTATTAGCGTTAGACACTTTAATTTTTATTTTACAATACCTATCCCCACCTTTCCAAATAGTTTAAACGTGTCATTTGGTACGGTTCAACAGTCGCGATTGAAATACATTTAAAAAATGAGCGTAACAGCGTAAGCGCATATGACAAGCACGCGACCCGGAATACTTCGTCTAATAATTTGTCGCAGCCATTCGCGTTCTCTTATTGTAAATGTAAGAATATCCCTTCTAATTCTGTTCTATCTCAGTTTATTGCACGTCAGTTGGTTCTACTTTACTCCAATAACAAGAATAGATATCTTACTGAGAATCCGCCATGAGCCATAGGCTTCTTACATTTGCCGAGAGCACGCATGCGCGTCACGGCAGTGCACGTCGGTGCGTGTCGGTGTGCACAGCGCTGTGTAAGGTGGCATTTCGTTTAGAAAAAAAAATTGGCGGACTCGTTATTTGAAAAATTGTGCAAATGTTACCGACACGTCATTAGTAGTGTGTCCAAATGGACCCGCCATGTGTTCAGGATCACGCCGAGTAATATGAGTGAGTGAGCGCAGTATTACTTAAAGTTTTTCAGTAACGTTTCCCTCGGGAAAGAATGTAAAAAGTATTGCACGGATATCGATACAACATTAAATCGATGCATCGAGACAGAGGTGTCGATGCGTAATCAAGATCCAATGAAATATGTTCAAAGCGGATTCGGACAAGTGGCTCGAGACAGGTGTATCGATGTCTCTGGCGTATCGATATATTGTTTGCATACTTACTCGCAAGGCAAGAAGCTACTGCCTTGGATGTATGCAGTGGAGTGCAGCCCCTCCAGCCCGAGTTCTCGTTGCAACGTTCTCCGGTTTCCTCAATCACGTTTTTTTCTCGTGTGCTGAATAATGCATTTATAGTGAGACCATTTCAAAGAATGTTAACTTTATTTCATGACTACTTACGATAAGAATGAGTGAGTATCCCGGTGGGAGTTGTGAATGTTTTCGAGGCAACTATGTAATTTTCTACGTGCTTATCTCCTTGCTTAAGCCGGAGTTTTATGAGATCTCTTATAATTTTGATAAAAGCATTCACTATGCCGCATTACCTGGACAAAATCCATGTGTACACGGCGTGTATACAACACACGCCCAAATGTTGCATCTACACGTGTGATTCATCAATGTATTCGAGATAATACAGTTCGAAGAAATTTAACATTCTATTGCATCTAACGCATTCGGAAGAAGTATTTTTTTTAATTAGAAATTGAAGAATGGCGTGATACACAATAGTCAGTTTGTTTAATATTGCCTTCTAGCTGGGATACAGTCATTATGCTTGGTAGGTGAACTACAGTAAAAATACTTTAGATAAGATCACAAGGCATTCTTTCTGCACATTAATCTTCAGGTTATACTCTTATCTCTCTTGTTGTCTACTTGTGTATTTAAATAGTGCGGAATACAATTACCTTTGTCTTCTAATGCAAGCAAAACCTACATGTAGAAATATGGCATAGATCAGAATGAGTATATATTTTGTAATATTACATTTGTATAAAAAATATTTTAATGTTTATAAACTATGTCATCATTAGTTCTTATAATCAATTCATATATGTGCATATTTTAAAGGTTCTTACTTTTGTAATAAACATATTATTGTACATTATGTATGTAGGTATATATAGCCTTGAAGCTTATTAAACTAAATTATTAACTAACTTTTAATTAATATCATCTTTTTATGTACTGACATGCATTGACAATGTACCAACATATATATAAGTTAGATACTCTACTTTCTACTTTTGCTTAAAAGTTTCATTTAATTTATGGAGTAGTAATGTTTTAAATAAATATATTTTTTCCAGACCACTGCAAAGCCATGAAGATGAGCTTCTCCTTATCATCGCTTCAGCCGCTCGGTCATGGCTTAGACAAGCATGGCCAAGCGGGGATAGCGATCGAGAGACCATATAACAGCCTCACAAAGAAACGGTTTGTTTCATTACCTATGTTTATATTATATGATGTACTTTCTACTTATATCGTTTTAATAAATATATTCTAAAAATTAGCTGGAAGTAAATGTTATGCAGTCAATAATTATAGTAAATCATTAGTTGTGAGTAATCTAATGGAAATAACAACGAAATCATAATACAGTTATTCATTGATTTTGTAGGAAAGACCCAAAGCAGATCCAAAATCAACGTTCGTGGACAAATCATGAAGATTGCAAAGATGATTTCTGGGCAGCAATACGATCCAATTATGACTATATTATGGACACTAATTTAATAGATAGTTGTAAAGTAAGTGAATTAGTTTTTATATATGTCTGATACAATTTGTTCTAATGTCAATAATGACGATAGGAAGCCAATGGTGAATTAACATGGGACGAGTCTGATGTATCAGCACAATCGTGGAATTTAAAAGAAGTTAGTAGTCAATTCTCAGAATTATATTCCTGGCTAACAGTTCTCCAAGAATTGGTTTATTCTAAGGAAGAAAATTTGTTGGACAAAAGTCTGCGTGCGGTATGTACAAATCAGTTATATTAAGCTACAATTAGATTGTGGATCTTTCATGGATGATTTTATCAAAACTGAGGTAAGAGAAATATATATTTCTTGAGATAAAAGTTTCTGTACAATAAAAATAAAATAGAAATAAACTCAATCTTTATTAATATAAATGTTTATCATATTTTATACATCCATAGAAGATATTACAAATTCATAAAAATCCACAGTCTAATAATAAAAATGAAAATTGTTTATGATAACTGATTAAAATTGTTTAGTGATAACTAATTAAGTAGCAATGTAATAATAGTAATAAAATGTATACCTCAGGCTCACATGGAGGAGCTGCGACGTAGGGCTTATAGAAGAAAGTTATTTAACGAACAAGCTGGAAAATTAGTGTCACGTGCCCCTGCTTTGAAAGATGAAGTAGCGTGGCGTGTTGACCATTTGAATGCAAAATGGGAATTAGTAGAACAAATTATGGCACCCGTTGAAAGGCCAATATCTAATCAACTAGATATGTCAGCAGGTAAATTAGTCTTTTATTATGAAACATTAAAATTCTGGATAGTGTTGCTCACTATTCTTTGACACATTTTATAGATTTTGAGCATGAAGTGAAGTGTTTGAGGAAATGGCTCCGTGAGATGGAATCTCGACTTCAGCCTTTGAGCTTTCATGTAGATTGGACATTAGCAGAATTGGAGGAAAAAGCAGTAGAGCATATGGTGAGTGCTACATGAAATACATTTTTAAAGAATTTAAAATGTGCATTTTCAAATTAAGGAATACATATAAGATTTGTTGTGATATTTTCGAATTGGAATGCTCAATATATTCATATTTATTTTATGAGAGCATCATTGTGATATGTGATTCAATGCATTCATTTGGTTGTACAAAATAAATCGAACATGAAGTCATTGATGAAACAAAAATGAGATAAAAATCCACGATACTATCGAAATGAGTATTGTAGGTAAATTAAGCAATGATGTGTAAATAATGAGATGCATATATTCGTCGGACGAGTCATTAACACAACAAGAGATCGATACATATATGTATGCATTCCGTTTACAAAGCCGGATACACGTCTTTATTGTTAGCGGAAACGGTCGACAGCTGACACTCACGCAAACGTACAGGATGGACGATAGTAATAGTAAATAATTACGTTTATCGTGCTTGAAATATCTAACTATCTAATCAGCATAGATCTATTCAAGCGGTGAATTTAGCATAACTGTTAGAGAATAAATGTGATACCTTCGATATTCGCAGCAATTTCTTTTTCGCGATGCTGCAATTTCCTTGCCAACCAAAGACTGCAGAATTATTTTATACATTCGTCGAGGCGAGCCGATGCACTGTACATTCAGTTTCAGCTCGATTGTCTTTCTACTCCCTGTTGTGTGACTGGGTGGGCGTCGAGAACTTGACTCGTTCGTGTTGGTTCCGCATCTTTCTGCCGAGTCTCTGTCTTCTTCCTTCTCTCGGTCTCTCCCTCCTTAATTGCATCTCGACACAAAACGTGATACGTACCAGACAATCATATGCAGAACTGTAGTATCGTACAGTATAATGTTGTCGTATTTTAATAATATTTGTACCTATTATTTTTTTGCAAAATTAAAACACATTTTCGAAATGGAAATTCTTCATAATTTTCTAAAATTTTACTTCTTACATGTAATGTATCGAATATTATAGAATGCTGTAAATTTATAATTCAATGATAAATTTTAATATAGCATTTGTTAATAAACAAATATAACATAATAGTACTGATTCTAAGATCTTGACGAAATAGTTATAATTACAATTCGTTATATCTCATAAAATTATACTTTCTTTAGTTATAATAAGCTTGTAATGTTTAAATGTGTATATGTATATTTCTAAAGTTAGTAAATATTTGTAAACCCGTAATTGTTGATTCATCATTATACGTCGTTTTGTATATTGTTTTGGTATGATACTATTCTTTATGATTTAAGTTCAAATGTAATGTACATCTCATTGTATACAATAACTTTATAGGTTCAATATTTTAGGAACTGAATTATGCTTCTAGAAACCCAGTGTTATTTTATAGTGAAGTATCCGAGCTACGTCATTACTGTTCGATTTGTAGAAAGCAATTAATTAATTACATGCTATATTTTATTAGATAATATATTACCTGATGGACCGTTATAAAGACGGAATTATGTACCACCCTCCTCTTAGTTTACTATTATGTATCTGTTTTATTCATATATTTATCAGAAACATAAATTTATTGAATTTAATATTTATAATATCAATTCATCTGCATTATTAAAGATAATAATAGACAGTTTAAGAATTTAATTCGGAATATTGTTACCTTCTTTTTGTTTTACATATATGTATAGCAAATGATGAATATGCATAAAATTTGCATAAAGGCGATTATTTTCTTATAGTTAAGGTTGATTCAGAAAAATATTTATTGACCGATTCATTTTTATTAAAGTTTTTAGAAATTAATTATAAGCATGTTCCGTTTCTAAAATATAAATATAATCTTTTTCCAGAAGTTTCGAAGAGTTTTTGAAGTTAATTCAACGATCGATAGCAATGGCCGGAAGTATTGACCGAATAATTTAATTTTAGACCACTAAACTGGCGAGGATAAATTTGTTTACGCCTAGTTCGTTGCTCTCCAACAAGACCATATGGCATGCATGTTTGTCTTCAGCAAATTCCACAGTATCTGCTAGGAATTCGGATACTTCTCTACATTCGTATTTCAAACATCGTGTACACTATAAATTGATCTCGGCTCGCGTTCGTAAAAAGATAGTGAAGGTTGAAACGCCTTCTGACTGCGTTACGCAATGCTCTTCTCATAGTGTTACAGTGAAAGCTGTAAAAGAACTCGATCCAGAAATCCAGTTAATTTTTTTTAGATCTAAAGATACACATAGTTTCACTTTATAGTTCCTCAAATATCTCATTAGCAATCGCAATCGTAATCAAAACAGTTCTTTCTGTTTCCACTCGGTAAAAGTTTCCAGTACAAGGTGTAATTAGCTAATTCGAGGAATATTAAAATGTTGCAACATTTACATACAGGAAATAAATAAATAATCTTTTGAGATATAAAATTTAACACGCTTATCATGTTGGAGTAATCATTGAACTATTTGAAAGTAGTTGTTGTGAAACTGACGCCACCAAATATGAATATCTTAATATCGTTACTAATTAAAGTACAGTGTAAAGTGAAATTCATTGTTGAGTCTATAATAATTACTATCAACATTCTCTGTTACTGTAAAGAGAATAAATAAGACATCTGCAGGACACTCAATATACTAAGTACACAGTAAAGAATTTCTAAATTAACAGTTTTATAAATATTACTATTTTCAGTGCGTTCGTAGGTAACTTACGAACGTAATATAATTATGAACATTGTAAGAAATAACAATGTTCTTTTTTTACAATTATTAAGCAAATTTTCTTGAATAGTTATCTCAAGTAATTCATTTTAGAAATGTAATATAATATAGAATAATTTTAAATGCATCTTATTGGCACCCCCAATGGTTATTAAATCATTTAATCATTGTAAGACGTATGTAATATTAAAATCTCTTAAAGGAGATATTACGTATTAATCAAACAGTTTTGTTAGTTACAGGCTAAGCAACTTCATTAGTCATAGTGGAAAATATTTAACAGAACGACTAATTGATTATCAGCTAACACTTATCAGTATTATGGAATATTTGCAGTTGTGACTAAAGATCGAAAGAATTTAAGAATTCATTGTCGAGGTATCGAACAGATACCGGATCAACTATGATTAGTAATCATTGATTACATTCCGGGGTATTCTGGTATTGAAGTTTGAGCGCAGGCAATGATCAGATTCCGGTCTGCTTGGCACTCTGATTTAGCAGAGAACAAAACGAAAGTACGGTGTTAAGACCGCGCGAGCGGAACCCTGATAACGCCTGATCAAAAACAGAAAGTAACGAAAGGAGTACAATAATGATCGACGCACGGGCACGCGCAATTTACTTCACGTCCTGTATCGTTCCACGTTCTGTCAGTTGTATTACCGTTGTTCGGTCCATAGAATATCAACGCGTTAATGAAGATTGATGGCGATACCCGTGTTGCTCAATGAACATACCTGGCATCTGACCCCTCTTCGTCCGAAGCCAGGTCTCCCCAATGGGACATATGCCGAGTCGTTAACTCTTTGATTGTCACATGTAATGAAAATTTGATTGAAAGTTGATACGCGACTGACATCTCTGATTAATCGATGTGTACAAGTGGAACGGTTCGCTTCTCTGTTTGCTCGTGCTACTCACGAGTATGAAATATTTACATACTCGAAATTCAGATTCATTAATGTGTTACGATTTTTGTAAACAAACCATACGATTTTTTTATAAATTTTTGTGCGTACTTTATGTAGTTTCTGTGATGCTAAGGAAAATATGATTTAACATAGACAATATGTATTATCGATGTTAAAATTTCATAAAATATTATTTTGCTATAGTTTGTCAGGTTCATCTAGAGAAACAAACAAAAAGTTCTCGTGAACTGCTTCATTATTTTAAATTGGTTTTATATTTATGTTTATATGAACCAATCGCATACGAATTGAGTTTAAATAATGAAAATTTTAATAAAATATACAGTACTAGATAAAACAGTACAGCTGTGTACTCTCTAATTTCTTATGTTGTAATTAAGATAGCATGGCAATTTTGAATGATAGTCTACATGTCCAAACAGAGTGATATTTATAAATCGTACAACATTTTCAAGCTATCTTAATTAGAACGCGAGAAATTAAAGAGAATACACGTGTACTACCTTTCTAGCCGAGAGTGTACATCTGCATATGCAATCTATATATATGCAAATTATAAGAAACGTAGTAGTGTATTTATGAAATCATGTTTTACACATCCAGCATGTATCGATTAGTATTAAAGTGTTTTCCTAAATGGCGATATAATTTTTCAAAGAATAACTTCGCGAACAGAAGCAATGTACAAGAAACTTATTTTATATTCTTCTGTTTTAGTTTATAATTTGATCATGGGCCATTGTAACTTTTTATAGATTTGTGTAGAAATCAAATCTAATAATCGTTCAATAGCAGAGAAAATTGAAAAATATTCTTCTTACTTTTAATTTTCTTCATTGTATCACATATTCGCATAAAGTACAAAGCACGCTTAATTAACGTATGAATAAATTTATGTAATTAAAAGTAAACATTCGCAGCACCTCCGCAGCCACAGAATCCCATAGATAAAATGGTCGATCGTAAATCATAAGACTCTTAAACAAGCGGCGTTCGAGGTGCTTAATTTATATTTCTGCTAGTGAATAAACTTGATGAATTTATTTGTTTCGAATTGATTTTTCGAAAACAGGTATCCGGGAACGATTTACGATGATACCGATCGGTAATAACGACACTTTCACGTAGCCTCGGACGCAAACGAACCTACGGGCTCTATAAAGCAAGTATCCCCGTCGAGCGTTGCATAAACCTTTCAGCGGCGTGTGTAAATAATAATGTAATATTGGTTCTACGGCGGACTGGAGGCTATAATTTATGCTACGCACGGAAGAGGTGAAAAGATCACCATCGCGTGAAATTTCATTTCGCGCGGGATCGCCGAATGATACGCCGTAGATCGTGCGAGAGCGAACGTTACGGGTTGCGAGCATGAGGAGCAATCGATAACGATATTCACGGAAGGAACCCATCGCCAAGATGTTTCAATGATTTCGCCCGTTGATCTTGAAACGATCGAACAGGTGTAATATAAGTTTTCGTCGGTTCAACGCGGCCCGACACTGTTAAGAAACGGAAGTGCAACGTTTTTCGTCTAGCAGATGCCAATCAGTAAGGAAGTGAAATTAATTGCCTGTTACGATGGATCAAACAACGTTGCTCACGTGAAATTTCGTGCGGTGAACGTGCGCCGCTGTGCATAATAGACCCTATGTATGTACAATAGTAATTAGAGTTTGAAATCTTGCCTCGGTGTATAAATATTGAAACAATTCCGTTTTGGTAATGTCCAGGAAAAATAAGCGGCGAACCATATTATACTGTCAATTAAATCGCTCGCTTAATAACGAGTGAAACGGTTTCGTTAACCTTTGTTTCGTCTAATTTTTACGCGTTTCACGCTTTCTATGCGACGTCGATAAATAAGTCGCGCAATTCGTAGCTAGTTAAGCAGATGTGCATAGAAAGGGCGCGTTATATTCTGCGTAAGCTCCGCGCAGTAGCAGATATTAATGGCTGGTGAAAACAAAATTATAAAAATACAATTAGACAGTGAAGTTTATTTTGAAAAAACATTTATTTTACCAAATGTAATCCAAATTGAGTAGAAAGTGTATATAGATGTTATTTACAATTTAAAATTCTGTTTGGTTATTTCTTTTTTGTCGCTATGAAGACAATAGAATTAACAAAATTTAATATTTATTTGAAAGTATTCGATAACATTTAATAACGTATATTAAATACTTCATAATATTTAGATCAATTGATTAGGGGATTCATTGAGTTTTGATAATGAAGATTCGATTCACTGTAATATTTATTTTAAAGTATTTGATGATATTTAATAAGATATATTAAATACTTCATAATATTTAACACAATTGATCATGTAATTCATTGACTTTTGAAAATAAAGATTCGATTAACTTTATGATTTATATGTATCATATAGTAATCACTGTCTAATATTGAGAGCGATAATCTCGTGCAGCATAAAGGAACGCCAGCTTTGCAATAAATCAATACGAAAGTCGTGTGCAAGCGTGGGTAGTAATTGATCCGATTAAGTACCATTTTTCTTTCTGGTTCGGGTGGAGAAACGTTTGCGAGAAAATTCATCCGAGAGGTAGCAAGTTATTGACACGCTGGAAGTCGATAGGATTATTTATCTTCGCTATGCGAAGCAGAATGTGAGGTTGCGTTGATGCTTCGCTGGTGCCGCGACGCAATCCGAAGGATTGAGTTTCCATATGATACCCATTCCACGATATACAATCGGGATACCGGTCTTAGAGTTATTTCTATTTCCTGTGCCCTGAAATTGATCCGAAAGTTTCAACGAAGGAGCAGATAAATTGCAACATTCGTCTCTATTCCAGCGTATTTCAAATTCACAACTTAAAAGGAGATTAGATTTATTCAGCATAGGATGCCAGTAAATGGAATCGGTTTTACATTAAACCTGTTTTACGTCTCTCGTTCGTCACTCATCTCGTTAATAGAAGATATATACATTTTTCTATCTATTTATATCATTTATTTTTCCCTGTTATAATTTCTTCTTATATCTCTACTTGTTTAGTCACTCTGCACTTATTTTACGTATTTATGGCAAGCAAGGCGCTAGACTATATTTCTATTTCATTTCTATTTTTCACAATCAACTCCAAACATTTTTATTCTATTTTCCAGGCTCATTATCCCCTTCTCTAATAAAAGCTCCGCCCCCTTGCGATTTTTCTGGAAATTCCCTGCGGTACTTGAAGCGTTAATTGTTCGTTCAATTGAATTCGCACGAGCAGCGCGGCACGGGGGTTTGAAAAAATCGTTTGTCCGGGGCACTATAGGCCCATAAAGAGAGTTCACGGCGACTTTTCTTCACGCGGCCTTAAAACATCTGGAGCAATCGAGATAAGAGGTAACATTCAACGGCGGGACTTTGAAAGTCGATGTAGATTAGCCGGCACCCGGAGCAGGAAGGATAAATTGTACCGCAAAAGGGTTAATTAAACGCGTACGTGCATGACGCGGCCGCGTTGAAAACGGCCCCGAGACTCACGGCGGAACGAGCACGTTTCGGTGATAGTGACCCAGTAGCTGGGACGCCACGTAACAATTCTGGTTTCAAGGTAGCGGTACACGCCGGTGATGCTTCACCCTGCGGACACTTCACCGGTTCTCGGTAAACAATTAGACGCGACTTGCTCCAGATGTAGCAACTACCGTTGCTCCGCCAGCGTCGATGATCTCCCGTTCCACGCAGAAATCGGAGTAATGCGTGCCGCGCGGTGCCGTAACAAGTAATATCGATGTGTATCGGACGCGATCTTTCAGCTACCCCGATGATGGTACCGCTCGCTGTCGTTGTCCGTTGTCCTTTTTTTTTTGGGCGATCGGATCGGATCTGACAAGTGCGGTACCAACGGAGCGACGTTCGTGTTCAGGCACCTTTTATGTCTCGATAACTGCTTTGAAATTGGACCAAATGACTTGAATTTTCTTGGGATACTTGACCAGTTTTACTAGACAATAACATGTTTTTGGAAAAATTGCAGTTTGTTTGAATTATAAAGAAATTATGTTTTCTAAGGCAACTCGAAAATGTCGATTCTTTGGGGGACTGTATAGGTTTGTTCTTAAAAGACGGGCCATTTTTATTAGCTGGCGCAATTAGTGTCTTCAGGGTGAAAACAACCCTCATGTATATTGATTGGTTTTTCTTCATTTATGTATATGTATATTTAAAATTGCAGCAGATGTACGATTGAAATTTAATAGCTATTCAAACACTTTTTAAGAGATATTATTAGAACGTGAACAATTTTTTGTTTAAATAGAAATATCTGCCACTACCGTCATTAAAATAATTTGGACTTTTGTGTCATTACAAACTGAATAATTAAGCTATACTTTGTCAGATTAAGCCGAAATTTGGTTAAATTCTACTTAAAACAAACTAATTACGAATTCCAAATGATTGCAAACATTTCGACGTTTTCTTATTAACAATATTTCACTGCAACAATACCTACATATTTGAAATACTTCACGTTGAATCTTACAATCGCAGAAACTCTTGCCTTTGTACTTGAAAAAGAAAGGGGTTCATTTATTTCTCGATTTTTTTTTTAGAATAGATAGCGTTCATTTTCGTTTCTAATTATTAACCAGAGAATCGCGGAGAAAATTTTGTCGACACACGGGATGCGTAAGCCGACCGAGACATGACCAAAAAAAGCGTTGTTCGCTGGTGGTTCTAATGACAGAGTACGCATGCAACAACCAGTAATTAGCATGGATTATTGAATTGTTTCAGTCCAGCATGGTAAAAGAGATCCGTAAATATTCATGTTGGTTTTTGAAAGCGCATGAAATCTTGTAGTTCCAATTAATTTAATTTCACGTTATATCATTAAAGGTGTAATAACCTCTGTCTTCTTGACACGTTCTCCACCTGCGTCTAATTATCCCGTAGTTCGCGAGGAGAAAGTTATTTTTATGCACGTTATTCCTTCGAACACAATGCATGGCGTAACGTTAAGAAAATTAATGACTTTCCGGACAATTTAGTGAGAAGAATTTTCGATACGAGATTGATAAAACATTGTGACCATTGATTTATGGTTAGTGCTTTCTTGCATAGAATTAGAATAGAACTTGTATAGAACTATCTAATTATTTAATTATTTTTATATAATGCCGTGTGGCGCAAATCGATACTTTGTGCTCCGGAGCATGGTGATTCGGTATTAATTATATAATTATCTTCGACTATTTTCAGTTGAATATTTTTCCCCTTTTCTTGGCAAACACGATGATATATTTATGTATTTAGAAAATTTTATGTTGCAGAGAAAGCAAATGTATTGTTACCAATTCTCCTAGAAAATGTGTACTCAATCGAGAATGCAATTTTACTGCGTTAATCGCTATTCAGATTTACATAAATTGTTAACGGTAAAAGTAAATCGATACGTTTTAATTGTACCACGCCAATTAAAAGAACACTTTTTCCTTCGTATTATACTTCGTGTTATACTTCGTGTTATACTTTCTGAAACTTTTCATTTCTAAAGGTGAGAATGAAAGTACGTTTCGAGCGTAAAACTCAATTGACCCTTAACTGGTATAATGATTCACCCTGAATAAAATGTGCTGAAAGATGTGTTAATTTAATTCCGCATATACTATCCGTCATATTTTATTCTTAGTCAGTGTATGAAATGATATGAACATAGAAATCGAAACTTTCACT
>NC_135782.1:10762751-10818096 GCF_028453695.1 Augochlora pura
ACGAACAATGAAAATTTTGATTGATTATTGTTATGATCGATTAGTCTAATCCTGCATTGCCGTTAGTTTCAATATTTATCTATTACGTTTTGTATAGGTGCGTTCCACCCTCGGTACTTCTGTGAATGATTAATTGGCCGTGCCCACTATCAAAGAAGCATGCAATTAAATCTACATGAGTACACGAAATCCAGCGATCAGCTTAGAAGATAGCTCAATAGGTTGCGCGCTCAATTATAGATTTATGAAACTACATTTGATCGTGTACTAGAAACAGAGGTGGATGATACGACATGATCGATAATCGCTCGATTGTTAATTAGTTCCCCTTTCAGGAAGAAGAATCGCCGCGTTATGAATTGCAAATTGATTTCTGACTAGGAAACCGTTGGCGGGAATGAAAGCGTGGAATTCAACGATATTCATCCTGGGTTACTTCCTAAACAGTCTTAGATTTTATTTATTCATTTTCAATGAACGATTTACTATGATTTACTGCGAGATATAAAGAGGTCTTAGAATTGCTTTTTTATTACCTATTGATAGGATCCTCGCGAAGATATCTCTCGATGAAACTAATAAATGCGAAAACGTTATACCAGCAGATTTCTGATAATTAACGAGTTGTCTTTCACTTCGATATAAAATAAAAGGAAGTCTACGACCATTCATATACTTTTAATATTATTTTATACAGTCGCAAATATTGTTAGTAGTCTTATGTTAGTATGACTAAAAAGATCAGTTAGTATTCGCACATTGTATTTATATTATAAATCGTATGAAGATCGTGATTATTAGAATATTATTTAAAATAATATTTAAGATATCATTTAAACTACTACTTAGAATACTTTTTAAGATACTATTTACTATACTTTTTAAACTACTCTTTATTATACTTTTTAAAATATTATTTACAATACTTTTAAAATACCATTTACCACACTTTTTAAAATACCATTTACGATACTGTTCAAAATTGTTTAGTATTAAGCTATTCAGTATTTAAAATTATATTTAAATTAGCATATAAAATTAAAACAATTGTTAACAATTGTAGGTATCCTTATATATCTCGAATACATAAAAACCACCGTTCAATTAAGACAACATAGTTCACAAATACCACAAATTAAATAATGAAAGGCTTAAAACACAGAAACTTAAAATAGTATCTTGTAATAGAAAAAGACGCCAACGATCATTCGATCATCACGAGAACTCAAGTGACCCAAAGGTTTGTAATATCCTACCGGAACATACTCGTAACTTCGAAACGTAATTGGTCGCAACATTCTATAAAATCTCCTGTTACCACCAATCGCAATATTAAATTCTGTAGATTGCGTTCGCGTCACGTGCTCGCGGCCCTCCGCAGAATCTGCGTACGCGGATCTCAGAGGATTGTTCGAATGTAACCGAGCGTCGTCGTTGTAGAATTATTTATTTGAAGCGTGTAATCCCGTAGAAAAATTCGAGTCCTGTCTCATATTTAACGGTGGAAACAGGACTTTTGCGGTAACCTAATATTCCGTCGGCTCATTCGAGAACCAAGCGAAATGGCTCTCGGTTCTCCGGTCGACCTGGGCCAAAACAAAATAAAGCATCGCCGAAAGAAGGACGCTCGATGTTGCCGTGCCACCCGCGCATCTACCTACCAGGCACATATATACAAGGTGTCCCGAAAATTTAGCAGCATTTCCATCGGGAGATCGTCCGTCTATTCAACGTTAAAATTAGAAATTTATTCATTCGTGAATTCGCCGTGTTCGAAGCTATTTTAATTCCAAATTTAAGATAGTTTTTCTAACTTACAGTTTATTTACTTTGTATGCCTTATTTTTAGGTGTATTTTGTGCATATGAAATTTAATTTTGCGAGGTGCATAAGAGTTATGCCTATAATAGTTCTTTAAATATCAATTTGATAATGTGCATGTACGTTACAGTTTTTTCAAGAATGAGTTGTGAAGAAAAATAATGTTCAATGCGTGCAAATGTTAATACCTACAAAAAGCAGCTGTTTAATCTAAATATTTTCAATATAACAGGATAGGTATAGTATATTGTGTTAGCTATTACGTCAACTAATTTTCGATAATATATTCTATGTTATGGCTTAGCAATAGAAAGTATTTTATTTACTGTTTTAGCTTATCAAAGTAACATGTATCATTTAATGCTTTAAATTATCAATATTAGATATTATATTTCGTGTTTTAGCTTACTAAAGTAACATATTATAATATTAGTAAGCTAAAGCACGAAATATAATATCTTAGATTGATAGTTCAACGCATTAAGTGACATATGTTACTTTCTTAAGTTAAAACAGGAAATAAAATACTTACTATTGGTAATTTATAACATGAAATAAAATATCGAAAATTAGTCGACATAATAGCTAAAACAATATACTACACTTATTCTGTTATGTTGAGAATATTTAGATTAAACAGCTATTATAGTTATAAAAACACATTATAATATATAATTTGTACAATATAACATATAATATATATATAATATAATATGTATAACATACAATATTTTATTTCATCTTCGATCCTCTGTCGGATTTCCAATTTCAAATACAGAATTCCGCGTCGTACAAGACTAAACGAATATTAATGTTACAAAGTTTAGTTACAGCTTATAGACTCGGTTCTTAAACGAAGTGGTTTCAGTAACAGACAGCTATATTTCAGTCGCGGAGGATCTATTATTTAAAACAGTACTTTACCGAAGCATTAGCCGGCTGCTAGACTAGGATGCAGAAGGTTTCGGGCAGGTCGCATCCTGCGTGGCTCACGTGAAAGTGACTGGCTGGCAAGGATACATTGGTTTCCGAGATAGACATCATTATGCACCGTTTACATGGAAGTCCGGTCCACGTTCGATCAATCATCCTGATTTACCACAGAGATCGGTTTCCGATCGTTTCGTTCGTTCGTTCGTTCGTTGGTAACGGCTAATGTTGTCCCTTCGGCGATCAGTTCCACGAACCGTCGTTTGCACGGTTATGTCTCTTCCGCGTTTTGTTATGTCCCCTGTTGGGGCCCCGGTGTTCTCCTGTTAAATGTTAACCGGCCACGCATGAAAGTTTTCGACGGGAAAGTGTTGGATAACTGGCACCGGAGGTTCTTCTACTTTTTGCCGGGGCGCGTTTCTTTTCTTCTTATTCTTCTCCTTCTTCTTCTTCTTCTTCTTCTCCTCGAGTCGTTGTCTAACCAGCGTCGGCGTCGCTTTGATGAAATTAGGGAAATTGTTAGACAGTTTTATTGGGCGCACCTTGTGACACCTGGCTCTGTAACCGGATTTTTACGCGGCCCGGACGCGGAAGAGAAAGGTATTTTGCAGTCGGCGTAGGTACCGAGCCGAACGACGAAGATTAAGGCAAAGGTACCTATTATGGAACTGTTTTCAGGGGGTGGCCTGATCGCCGACCATTTTATTACCACCGAAAAGTGGTTGTTGAAAGTTTGTGCCGCTGTTCGACAGGTCGATTGTTAGATAACGTAATGAACTGTAAAATATTTATTCATACCTATTCGTATACTATTAATATGTATATTTCGTATCATATCCTCGTGTTTCATGAATCGGGACAGTGACAAAATTGGTGTACATCATATGAAACGGCACGTTATTACATTGAAATGAACCTTTTTTCGAAGCTACTCCTTGCGTCACTCGTAACTAAGAAAATTTATAAAATTGGAACATATTTAATTAGATATAACTCAAAAAATATTATAAAATTTATAATTTTATTAATCTGATAATTTAAGGAAATAAGGCGATTTTAAAACACTTTAGACGCATGCAAAACGAATTTAAAAAAAAATCATAAAAAATAATAACTAGAAGCGGATTTCATGCATGTGTAACAAAAATAAGTAACCGAAGTATAAAATTATATAAATAGGCGAAGTGTATTATTGTTAGACTACATTCAACTTATCCAAATTATTATTAAAAGAGACGATTTATATTTACTTAATTTCTATTCCTTACAATCGTCTTTTAAAATTTTTATTTTGCCTAAAGATTCACAGTCAAATTATTAGGTAACCTATTACTGTTATTATTACTATTAGTACTTACCTAGTACTATTATTATTATTATTATATCTAACAATTAACCCACAGGCTCAATTAGTCTCTGTTAGCAAACAGTTTTATTATTATACGGACATTTTTCTAATATCATTTTTACCACGTTTTCGGAGCAAACGCCCAACCGCTGTCGTAGTTTCCATCGTCTACGTTTCAACTGATTAGAATCGGCTCGCCGGCGCTCGTTCTCGTGGGCTTGGCCGCGTTTATCGTTCGTTTTCAGGCAAATCGGGTTCGCGGTCTTCTGAAATTTGATTCGGACTTGCCTTGCCTAATCCTGCTCGTGACCGCAGTTATATTGTTCCTGGAAAACGGTACGAGTGTCCGTCGAGGATCGTGTCTGCATTGCTGAACTTTAGTCAACTATATTTTCATTGTTCGGTACAGGAAGCCATTGTCGAAACGTGATTGTTCTATTTTTTCCAAGATACTATCAGCTCCCACAGTCTGAAAGACTCTGCGTTCCAGAAGGTCGTATTAACAAACGCTTATTTATTTCACCAATTTATTTTCTCGTTTCTATGATATAATGTTTCACGTAACATTTCAGCTTTTTCGTTAATAGTGATTCGTTAGAATGTGTTCAATAAAACAGACAATTATTTAAATGATACAATTTTTATTAATCTAAAATTTTGTTACATCGATGTTTCAGAAATTTTGAAATTTTGTGCGAAATGAATGTAGCTGTTTAAAGTTTGTTGTATTTGTATTTACAAAATTATCGTACACGCGATTAGAAATGAATTAGTAACAAAGAAAACTTAAATAATTTATTTAGATCTGTTTAAGCAATAGGTATTTTTGTCTTTTATATAATCTTCCAAATAAGTGAATATTTATTTAAACAATCATTTAGATGAACATTTTCTGAAATGGTACCGGCCATGAAACAAAACCGATGTGCACATACCTCATGTTTATAAATCAATTTATTTTGATTACACAGCGTGTAACATATTTCCTTAACGAAACACTATGTTACGCAATTAAAGCATAAGTTCCATTGTACTGCTACGTAATGATCCTAAAATAATGCTGACGTAGTGATTAATATGTGCATATGAAATGATTGTATACAGCATGATCAAACGAACGAAATAAAAAGGCTCGTGTTACAGTAATCTTTCTTTAATGTTAGCAATTATTTTTTCATACGTTCAAGGCCGGATATACTCTGTTTCCCGCATCTGTGTAATTATAACTGTCCCGCTTAATTAGAACGCTTTTTTACGTTCGAAAAAAAATCCCGACGAACGGTCTTACTTAGCATAGTTCAGATTACATTTTTTACTGAAAAATCGTAACGATATCTAAAATTATTTTTCAATGATAGAAAACTATTACATACGACTCATTTAATTTCCATCTCATTCCTTCGATAGCAATGCTTCGCTTAGTTTATAATTGCAATAATTTTCATTTGTGTTCTAATAGTTCTATATATTTGTTCAAAATCTTTAGTAAATTCACAAATTATTCGTATGCAATTTATACATTTATCCTGTTTGGGTTAATCTTGTTATAATATTTTCCATTTGAAGTTGTTATCAAAAAACATTGCAAACACTGGTTATCGTTCTGCACTGCTCCGCTCCGGGTTATTGACCCCTGCAGAGCAGTGAACTATAACTGATTTATACTTCATGTACATGAACTCATCGATCAGTTGATAGATCGCTTTGTAATTTTGGAATTGTTCGGTTCATTAAAAATTCAAGATTTATTATTTCGAACCGTGCTGCTCGATGACAGCTGCTCCAATCATTTTATAATACAACAGTCCTTTGTTATATTTTCCATTAACATTTAAATCTTTACCTGTAACTGATCAAAAGGGGTAACGTAATTTGTATTTCTTACGCAGCTCTTATTCTTCAAGTTGTTTCAAAGGAATTTTATTTCTTATTTTGTGCAGTTTATAAAACAAGATCTTTGAAGCAAAATAGTATAAACCAGCCCCAAACATTCAATTATAAAAGAAAGTGTCACGTTGTTTCAAATAATATTTTAAATAATTGTGAAATGAAATAACGCGTTGTATCAAATCGTATTTCAAATAATTGTGAAATAAAGTAACATGTCCTTTGAAATAATATTTCCAATGATAATAAAATAAAATAACACGTTGTATCGAATCGTATTTCAAGAAATCGTGAAATAGAATAACATGTTCTTTAAAGTAATATTTCCAATAATAATAAAATCAAATATCACGTTGTTTAAAATAATATTTTAAATAATTGTGAAATGAAATAACGCGTTGTTTCAAATCATATTTCAAATAATTGTGAAATAAAGTAACATGTCCTTTGAAATAATATTTCCAATGATAACAAAATAAAATAACACGTTGTATCGAATCGTATTTCAAGAAATCGTGAAATAAAATAACATGTTCTTTAAAGTAATATTTCCAATAATAATAAAATAAAATATCACGTTGTTTGAAATAACAATTTAAATAATATTGTAGAAGGGATCGCACGCACGGAAATAGCTACGAAATAATACAACATATCCTTTGGAATACTTGAAATAACGTCACATGAAATGTGCCGAAGTCTCCTACTTATTACTCGCGAAAGTGTTGAAACGACTAAGAGACCGATCGGGGAGCGAGGAATTAAATCGGACAAACCCGTGCGGTGAAAATGGCCAAGTAAAAAAAAAACGAAGAGGAACGTTCACGGTACGACTAACAAGTAAAACAAACAATTGTGAACGATAAATCTTGCGGGCCGGGGCGATATTTCATTTCGAAGAAAGTAGTAGATAAACGAAGCCTGAACCGACACCGACCCAGGGTACACCGAAAACGCATTGACCTTTACCATAGTCCCGCCAGGTATTCGTCGGCCGATCAAGATCGTATACCCCGGGTATCGCATATTATCGTGGCGCGGCTTGATAAGCGGCCTGACAACTTGTCATTGACCCGTTATATATTGTGGTATTGAACGCCGTAAAAGGGTACGAGACGGTAGACACGGTCGCGTTATCGATAGAACTCTCCCATGTGTCCCCTCCGCGACCGAAGATAACAGGTACAGATCGATTTTTCGATTCGTCGCACTAGTATTACGCAAACGGGTTTCCGATCGGTTTTTGCTTCCTCGTGATTGCCCGCTAACAGCACGATATATACGGCCGGCTCGTATTCCGTCCGCTCGCCGTTCGGCTGAACTTCATCGAATCGACGATTAATAATTAAACGGGTTGCGGATCTTTCAGCAAACGACGAATCGCTTCGATAGATTTTAAGAGTGAATTTTGTGACACTAAATCTAACTATTTTATGTTATTTTATAAAAATGTCGAGGGTGGAGTTATTCATACTCTTACCAATTAATCATACATTTAGCAATTATTCGTACTTTTAACAATTATTTATACCTTCATACAATTGAATAAGTTTCTCGTAAAAATATCTTTACAGTCTGAACAATCTTAAATTATAAAGTTTGGATTTTAACGAATCCAAAATGACCTATTGTTATCTCTTTATTATTCAAACAAGATTTACTTGATTAACATCGAACATTGATGACACTTCTCGTCAGTTTTTACACATTCTCTGACATTTTAAAATGCATTCATTGTTCTTTTTTCGTTATATTTTATCGACTTTTACTGAAATAATGAATCCTGATTTCTATGATCCTCCCGGTCGACGATGTTGATCGTTTACACAGTCTAATAACGTTTTCATAACATGTAAATTAAATGAAGTTTTTATTCTAATAGGATATCATTTGAAATTAAATAAAACAAACGTTCCTTTTCTACCATATTCCGTATTATCATTGGTTTTGCATTTTATAGAAAGAGAATTTAAATTCATAAGACGTGTAATTCTATTATACAAAAGACTCTATACACTATAATATATATTTCAATAATGAAGTTTCATAGAAATATTTGTATAACTTCAATGACTACAACAGAAAAATTCAGGAACCATTTACACAAGTTTGATAATTACAGTGTTAATATATATTCGTCCGCATGATGCAAAATTCGTAATTTCGCAAACAATCGCCAATAACCAAATAATGAAAATTCGTCATTTCTATATTGCAGAGAATAATTGATCCTTATTCTTCTAATTCGAAATAAATTAAATTCGAATTTTTACCAAACAGAGATAACTCAAATAAAAACAAATTTGTTTTATATCATTTTTCAAAATATCAATGTAAAATATATGATTTATAACAAGTTACGTTGTTTTTATATAGATAATGTATAGTTTATATAATTAGTCTATTTAATTATAGTCTGTATACCATATATGGTGTATATAATTTAACACTATAGTGTCAAAAAATGCCGGCATTTTGTGAATGGCGGTGCAACAAATTACCGAACGATTATGTGTTAATTATAACAAATATAAAATAAAAGTGTTCCCTATCTGTATATAAAAATCAGGTTTCACTTGAAAATATCTTCCGATCTTGAATAATTTTAACAAATTCTCTACTGTTCAAAATTCTAAATGATTATTTCGATCAAAAATGCATAAAATCCGCGATCTCGTAACAAGAAACGCAAAATAATTAGATATTCTGTACGGTATCGAACAAGTAGAATGAAATATCGCGCTTTTCAATATTTCCGCCTGATCTTACAGTATTTAAAACCGATCTAGATTTCCTTTTACAATAATACCGGCACAGCAAATATCAATGGCTAGCGTTAATAACTAACTATTCTGCGGAGCAGTCCGGCGACCACACCTCTAACCATTTTTCCGGTAAATGCTATAATTTCAGTGAATTAGTAGGTCAGTGCAAGTATAATTGTGGCCTTAAACCATCAACTCTAGAATTGTATACCTATGATTTCAATATCTACACCTTATGAACCGAAATAAGAATCATAAGTGTTCAGAGATTTTTCGTTGCTGAAAGAGAAGTCTGGTTTTCTCGATAATATTGAATTCTGCGGTTCTACAACTAACAATTAACACGTCAAACACAGGGAATCGAATACCTACATTTCTACAATATCAAAGTTATTTAATATATAAAATCGGAATTAAGTAATTATCTTTTCATCGATGTACTCGCCGCGTGCTCTTCGAACGCCTTTCATTAATTTTAGCATTATTGGTATCAACTTTTTCATAACAAAAATATTATTATTATTATTATTTTTGTTCAATTTTATAATTTGTTCAGGATAAGAGAATCTTGACAAACGACGCTCGCAAAGTACTGTACTATCGTAATCTTCTGGTTAAAGTTTTAATTACTTAAAGGACTGATGTAACTAATTCGTCTTCTAGCATTAATGATATTGTATATTACTTATTCATTAAAAATGTCATATACTTCTGAAATAAATTTCGAAACCTAGTAAAAAATTAATGTCACCAATATCTGACCAACGTGGTACTCAACATGTCATCTTTCTATATTATATCTATTTAATTACGTATCTATGTGTACTCGATCAAAAATCAAATCTTCGATCGTGCATTTAGCATAAACTGATGTTCTGAAAATATTATAACAATATTATCAGTTGCTTCGTAACAAATTTTCATAACAGCCACGAGACTTCAAATCGGAAACTCGAAGTAGCTCGGTAGCCCAGCCTGATCATCGGAAGATTTGCGATCATGCAAATGCTCCACATCGAAGTGTTCATTCGCCGGTGGAATTGACCTTCTTAGAATCGTTTCTCCGTTCGTTCACAATCGGTGAGAGGCTAAGTGTATGGTAAAAGGTGATATATAATGACACGGAACGTAAATGCCCGACCGCTGAAAATTATAACATAGCTGTCGCGGCTGTGCAGTTGCCGTTCAAGTAGGTAATTGCGACAATACCCACGCGTTTCTCGTACCCCATTGTAAATACACGAGTTCAAGTTCCGTAGAAGAGTAATCCTAGGGCACTATAAACTCATTAGAAAATAACGAGACTCATCTCTAAATATAGACATCTTCCGAACGATGTACATTAACTTTTCACAATTTTCGTATCTTTTGAACGAGATTCTTCATGCTTCTGCAAGATTGTCAAGGTTGCTTCATGAAATTTTTCGAACTTTCGCAAGTTTCATATTCCTATAAAATTCATGCTTTCACATGTTCGTCATTTTTTTAATGAAATTCTTAAAACATTCAGAAGTTCGACATTTGTTGAATAAAATTCTCAGAGCTTGCTGAAGTTTCGTATTTGTTAAATGGAATTCTTCAAGATTTTTCATTTATGGCAGAAATGAATAAATGAAACATAAAATAGTGAACAAGTTAAAAGAAATGTTGATGCAGTAATTTTTTTAAACTGTTTAAAAGAGAAGAAATGTCGCTCTTGGCTCTTACGTTTTAGAATTGATGCAGACAGTTTTTATTTTGTGCCTGAAGCTCCACAGTCTATTACTTTCATTTACGACCATCGTACGTTCTTTAACATCTACTTACAAACAATATCTATTGTTCCATCTCTGAAATATTATTAATATTATCAATATCATTAATATTATAATAAAAATAAGTCAATAGTAAACCGTATATTTAAAAGCAACAAAACGAAGGACGCCACCCTCCGAATTTCGATCAATAGTAAAAGTCAAAGTACTATGTAACAAAAAAAAAAAACCCACCATCTCTTTCCACCGTTCTAAAAATATCCGGCATTCTACCGGGACATGAAAGAAAATTCTGAACGCGAGGTGAAAGTGGATATCCGGTTATTGACACAAGGGTTGATCAACGACTTCCTCCTGAACCACGCCGACAGAGCCGCGCGCGTTCAATCGCCACGACTTCCTCGCTATCATTCCTTCTTTTATTCGAACAATTCGCTAATGCGTTTTCCGGCAGTTTGATCGGGTCGCATAAACTGCGGCTAGGAAAAAAAATCGAAAAAGTAGTTTGTCGAACGATGTTGAACGACGTGTCTCATCGGTAGGAGGTCTTTTAGCTCGGGACGATCGGCTCGCATTACCGTCCAGCCTTCAAGGCTTCCAGGCTCTGCAAAAGGAACGAAATTATCATCGACAGCGAGTTACTAGCCCCCGGGTCGTTTATCTCGAAATCTAAGTCGCGACGTAATTTGACCAGACTTCGATAATTAATTGCGCACTCTGCCGTGTCGACTCCGTTTGCTCGCGCTCCCCTGGAAGCGTGCACGGCTCCGGGTCTGGACAAATTTTCTTTGAAATGAGATTATGATGTAAGTATTTGACATGGAATTATGATGTAACCATTTTAAATTCAATTAAGATATAACTGATTTAATTGAAATTGAGGCAGAATTATTGGAAATTAAATTAGGATAGAGTATTTGATATGAAAATATGATATAACTATTTGAAATTAAATTAAGGTATAACTAATTTAATTGAAATCGAGGCAGAATTATTGGAAATTAAATTAGGATAGAGTATTTGATATGAAATTATGAATCGTTTTTCGGTTTTCTGCAACGTGAAATGGCCGTTGGCTGATATGAAATTATGATATAACCATTTTAAATTAAATTAAAATATAACTGATTTAATTGAAATTGAGGTAGAATTATTGGAAATTAAATTAGGATGTGGTATTTAAAATGAAATTATGATATAATTATTTTAAATTACATTAACATTTAATTAATTTAATTTAAATTGTGATACAATTATTGGAAATTAAATTAAGATGTAGTATCTGAAATGAAATTATGATATAACTATTTTAAATTAAGTTAGAATATAAATATTTGAAGTGCTTTGTATTGTTATTAGAAATAACAATAATATCACTGCAGTTGAATAAATAGCTATATATATAATCTATGAAACTCCGTGTACAAGTAGAGTACGTCATCCATAACACATACCTATTTTCCGTTCATGCCACGATTCACTTTTATTTCCATTATTTCGTTCGAATAATTTTACAATCCGTACTCGAATAATATATTGAAACAAAAAATTATTCAAATAAAGAGTTACCCAACTAAGTTATTCCGAATAAATTTATATTCGAACAAAGAAATAAAATAATTCACGACGACTAAAGAACTATCCGAAAGAATAGACACAATAATTTATGGCGTATAATAAATCCTCGTTATTCGATTAAAATATATATTACAAGATCGACTAATTATCTTAGATAAATATTTATTCGAAACGATTTAACGAATGCCTCGACACTGTTTCCAACCGACGTCATTCGAGGCAATGTCCGAGCCTGGTCACGGGCCGGGCCGGGCCGGGCCGTCCGCGGCTCGTTACCCCTTTTATTATGCTCTCGAATGTACGATTATGTTAACACGTAACTATTTAACTGTTGAACGTCTCCGGCTTCCTATTGCCAGTTGATTTATTACCGCGGGCAGGTTAACGACAAGACGGCGGGATCTTGCTAGGCGGTGTAGAACAAGGCTCAGCGCCGCGCGTATTCAATGCACAACCTGTTTTCATATCGTTCTCCGTTTTGCTCCTAGCTGCGGCACGTCAGAACGCGCGGAGCAGCGTAGCCGAGGAGCGGGATCCGAGAGCGAGAACGGCGGTCCCGCAGGATCGCCGCTCGCAATTTTGCACATGGCTCGTTAGATTGATTGAAATTGATTTCGTTCCGAGCGGCGCGCCGCGGCGCGGTGGTCTCCTCGTTAGCTCGGCGAGCGCGGTCGCGACTGCGCTCAGCTTAGCGCGCTCTCGACGCGGGCGCGCACGATCTCGGAAAGCTTCTCGAACGGATGCGAAGATGAAGCGCAGATTGCGCATTGTTCTACGCCCTCGGGGATAGTTTGTTTATCGGACCAGCCGCCCGTGAGATTGTTGATCTTCGGATCGCCGGTTTTTGCTTTCTTTGCGCGGACGGAAATACGATCTCTGGCCCCTACCGTTACGGATAATGGAAAAATTCGAACGGGCCGGGATGATGGATCCGCGTGGATCTCTCTGCGGATCGGGAATCAGGCCGATTGCTCGGATCGGGGAATCTCTGATCACGGAGCAATCATTATTCTGATGCGATCGGACGGTGCTTGGGAATTTTAAGGCTTGATTCTATGCTGTAACAGTTTTCTTCGCGGTTGCATTTAGGGTCTCTATCGGGAATACTATCCATATTGTATTGTCTTGTTTCGAAAGACCAAGGCAATATCAAGATAAGGGATTAATTGTATATAAACGACGCGAGACGATAGACGCGATATCGCATAAGAATCCTGGTCTCGTTTGATTTAGGATTTTTAACATGGTTCAAATATTGTTAAATGCGATAATTTACTTCTCTTAATGAATTTCGATAATTTTACTTTCTTTTTAATTATTATTCAATTATTATTATTATTATTTAATTTAAGAGGATAGTTTTATTTTGTAAAATGAAATTAATGAAACCGTACCGATTCATTTCTCTCTTTATCCAGTAGTTTTAGCAGGTTGAAAGTAACGTGTTGCCGTAAACGTTGACGTAAACTTCTTTCACTCTTTCTTCTATTTGAAATTTACAAATGACTGAATTTTTGTCACGATTGTATAAAATCTAGAATATATTTAGGACAGAATTGTGCAACAAGTAATCCCATTGATGATTAACTATTATAACTCGTTAGCTATTTTAAGTAATCATACATTATGTAACTTGTAACAAATTATTAGAAATTAGTTGTAATAATATGTATAGGAACTATAAGTAACGAGTTATAATCATTCATTATTAAATAGATTACTTGTTGCGCAACCTATATTTAGATTTTTGCCCAATTTAGATTTAAAGTACGTAATGAATCTTTTCGAAATAAAAACAATCAAGATTGCGCGTGTGCATTATTCTATTTTTTCGAAAGCTAATTAGATCACAAGTTTAATTATATCGTTTGCAAAACTCGGATTCGTTAATTCGGTGGTACCTCTAGCGTTCAGTTATAGTCATCGGGGGCGAATGCATTTCATTCTCAATCTTTTCTTATCTGTTCTTATTAATTTTGCGCATTTCCTTGTAATCGCACTATGACCACGTGGTGATACTTAGATTATCGTCGCTATCTTAATTTTCGTTGAACTAACTCGCTGGTAATCCATACCCGTGGATGCTGATAGAGGAACATGTTGACGTCAATTAAAGAATGCGTAATTTAAATATTTGCATTCAAATGGCGACTTCGAGGTGCCATTGTCCTAAATGATTTTTTCGTTAGTATTGGCATCATTAACCCCTTGCCTTACGATTTATTTTCGAAGAACAGACAATTTAATTTAGCGAAGTGTTATCACAAAATGCAACTAAGATATTTCTATTTTAATTTCACATATATTTATATAAATGTGGCAATTATTTTATTTGTAATAGAACAAATTAATAAAGCAATGTTACTATTACACAAAAATTGAAAAATATGTCTTTTGAAATTAAGGATGAAAGTATGAACATTATTGAAATTATTCTTAAGAAAGTTTATAAGCTATCTACATTCCTATTTTAATTAATATCAATATTGTTTAGTTTCTAATAATTCACTGTAATTATAGCGACATATAATTCGCTCGTGTTAGTTACAAAACATTGATATGATCGAGACTCATTTCGACGTAACGAGTTAACTCTGTGCGCATGTAATAAATTATTAGAAATGATAGAATAGGTTTAATATTATGCATATGAAATAAGAATAATTGTACAGAATAAAAATACTATTTGTTACAATTACTAGTAATGCTAACCTTACATTTTACTAATTTACAGTATTTACAACAGGGTGCAAGATTTAATACAAATTTTGAAGTACCATATAAAAGTGCTAGATTACAATTATTCTTCAAAATGACCCATGCATATTTTATTAGCATCACCGAAGCTAACTTCGTCACATTAATAACGTAGCCCAACACGTAACACATTATAGTAATTTTCAATACTATGCAGGATTTAACGCAAGTTCTAAAGTACTGTATTTAACACGTTCAGTGTCGACAATCAACCACTAAGATACCCACATAGTTAAATCAATTAAATTAATTAAAGCGAAACTAGAAAATCAATATTTATCATAAGGGATGGCATTAGAACCCTTTCGCATCCGAAACATTCTAGTCAAACTGAATTTATTTAAACATATTACAATAAAAATGAATTTTCAAGATTGGTCAGAAACCAGTGTCACCCATATTTGGGCAACGCGGCGATCAATATGTTAACTATCATTTTTTAAATGTTTACGAAAATCATTTGTACACCGCGCACATTTTATTGGCGCAGCAGCAGCAACGGCAGCAGCAGCAGCAGCTCGTTTCGTCACATTAGCTACGTCACATTATTGTTCCTTAATCATTTCCGGGTACCGCTTCCCACGTTCGTTCTTCTGCGGGTACTTTTACAACAGTCACTTACATCAATATTGCGTCTGGCTGCGTTACGGGATTTTATTTCCGACTTACGACAGAGTCGATTGTATTGTGTCGAACTTTCGCACGAAACGAGTTTGCTCAAGGAGACGCGGCACCGTCTAGGAAAAGCTTCGAATTTCTTGGAACGGAACTTTCCCTCCCTGTAAATAATTTCGTTTCAGAATTCAATGCCTTCGTGGGCGATTTAAATCATAACCGGCACCTGGATATTCACGCCACGGCACCGAAAGTAAAATCATGAATTGTTCCGAAGGGCTATTGTTCTTCTCAGATACGTGCAACGTGTTGAGAATATTTTGATTTAATTGCTAATTTATTTAGTATCGACGGGTCATGTGTCGTTTCAGTTTGTATACAAAATAATAGTTATGGTTACTATTATATAATAATAATAGTAGTAGCAGTAGTAGTAGTAGTAGTAATAATAATAAAATGATAGTACAAACAATATGATTACAACATACAAAGTAAGCACAAATTAAACGTCCTAGCTTCTGGTAATATTATGTAATTAATTTCTAAAATTAAAATCGTCGTAAAAGAGATTTTTTAATTTATTATAATTATCGTGAGGAAGTCATTGCCGTTACCATAAATCTTAGCCAAATTGAGAATGATATTCAAAGGATGTCATATTTCACAAAAACTCGTGCACGGTTCTCGTAAAAGATTGTTAAAATTAATTAACAACACATAAGAATATACTATTAAAGTAAATATACTATTTAAAGAGACATTTCAAAAAAGCTGAGACATACAAAAACTCGAAATTATATTAAATACTATTAAAACTTGCATTTTATCTTGAAACAAATTAAAATTAAAACTTGCACTTTTCTGAAATTATATTTTTTTAATCCTTTACAAAATCTACGGACATATCTAATATATCGCTAGGTATCATAAAAATATGTAGTAATATTTTGTTTTTATTTCAACGTTAAACTAACAAAAATAACTAAAACAATTTCCTACTTCCTTTGTTCTTTGTCTTCACTTTCTTTTTTCCCATTTCTTTCTCGAATAACTCATCCTGTCACGCTATTATCTACACCGCATAAACTTATTTCCCCAACACTGTTCCAATATTAGTACAACGCGTAATATTAATTACATTAAATTACAAAAGTTTTGCTTTCGCGAAGAGATTCATTAAAGTTCACGTACCTCTCTCGCAGCAATAATTGGATTACTGTATTTAAATTCAGCTGAAAATCGTGCGGATTTTACAGCGCGGCTTAATCTGCAACAATAATGGTTATCCGTAATAATGGGCTTTCTTGAATAATTAGGCGCTGTATTAACGCACCGCTATCCTTTTATCGACGTGACGTGCTACATTCACCATAGCGTGTCTACTTCCTTAATTAGTAAGATTCACTGTGATGGTTGCATCCGCCGCGACTCTCCTCGTCGCGTCTAGGCTCTCGGTCACTATGATATTGCGCGGAAATAATATT
Organism: Augochlora pura; assembly: GCF_028453695.1. Classification (NCBI taxonomy): domain Eukaryota; kingdom Metazoa; phylum Arthropoda; class Insecta; order Hymenoptera; family Halictidae; genus Augochlora; species Augochlora pura. Next base: position 10,779,691 of record NC_135782.1, read on the forward strand.
TCAGCTTTCTCGCGCAGACGACTGCAGCGTCGTTTAACAGACAATTTTATCTAGTTAACAATAGCGTCATACGATTATATTATACGATATCAAATTATATTATATTATACTGTACGATTTGATTCTTTTCTCGATAAGTCAGATTTCACTTCTATCGATACAGAGTTCCTTTTATTTTCATTTGAGCCATAACTTATACTTGTTAATAATATAAATTAATTGCGCATAGTTGTGTCAATTGTATAAAATTGACCAATAAGACTTGCGTTTTTTCTCGTAGATGACAATACAGAAAAACGCAATGGCCGACCCAATATACAGGGTGGTTCATGCAACTTTCAAAATATACATTGGGCAATAAATTGTTCAATACAAAAGTTGCGTGGTTCAAAAGGCCATAGTATGTAATACATTTATTTATTTTATAGGTAGAGCTGTTCCGGAGATATGAAAGTAATTTTCTTTTCTTGAATATTATATTTTTTATATCAAAATATGGAAGAATATCGAATTCTGATTAAAAAGGTATTGACCTTTATTTGTCCTAAAACTAATAGCTAACAAGTAATTCTTCTTTATTTTTTTAAATATTTTTCTATAAAAAATATCGTATTCCATCTAAGAAAAGAAAATTTACCTATAAATCTCTGGAATGGTGCCACTTATATAATAAATTAATTGCACTACTTGCTACGCTTTTTCCAACCGCGGAACTTTAATAATCAACAATTTCTTGTCCAATGCATATTTTTCAAATTACCGAACGTGCACAAGTTTCAAAAATCACTTTGTGTGTAGATTATGTAGAAACAAAGTTCAGTAATATTATTAGAATTAGTTGAATTCATGATAAGGGATTATGTGCACTCGATTTAATAGTCTTTAGTTCTTTCTTCCAAGTATTATGACGGAAAACATGCGATCAATCTTCATCGCTTGTTAAAGTTATCTTGCGGTATCTTATCTCTTTAATTTATAGAACTGAGTTGTTGTCTCTTTTCGTTGGAATATTGGCAATACTTTCCATTATTATGTTTATTGTATAATAATAAAGTGAAGAAGTGTAGAATAGAACAAAGTACATATGATCTTTCAAAAATCAACAAAAATAAATCAATAATTATGAAAAATAATTATGTGTAAAATAGAAAGAAATATAGTTGCGTATAAGCATAAAGTAACGTGTTAAACAATATTTCTGTTGCGCGTCCAAGTGTCTTGTAAAAATGTTTTAGGAACGATTGTATCTAGATTCTGGATGTTTGTGTAAAATATTATATATCAATATAACAAAAATATAAAAATCAAAATTAAAAAAAAAATGTATTTTTTATCATTTAGTAAAATATCAATGTATTAAAATTGCTTTCAAGCTTTCACAGGTTTGTACCAATTTTATGCTGCAGCTTTTCTAGATTGCTTTATAGAACACAACGCTGTAAAAAAATATAAAAAATAAATATTAAAGAACTCGATTCGCTCTCGATCTACATCACTTGATTAGTTGATTCTTAGCGATTGAATTAAACAAATAATTATTACGTTAAAGACAATAGGAGAACTAACCTGTATGAATTATGTAGAAAAATATATTTGAATAAATTGCTAAATAAATCTGAGAATAGGGAAGCGTACATAATTGTGATAGTGGTCAGCTGGTCAATGGTTAAAAGAAGGAAGATTGATTATACATCTCGTCTAACTTTCCCGCAGCAGTAACTTTTCAATCTGACGTAAGAAAAGTCATCGACACGTGTCGCACGGAGAAACCGAACTTCGTCGAATTGGAATTCTTTTTCGCGATGACAAGTCCACCTCGAACGGTGGAAACGTATGGAACACGTGAACGCATCGGCTGCAGTCACGTGAAATCAAGAAGCTTCCTCATTGTTAAGAAACGAAATGTCAGAAGTCGCAAGGTTCCATTGAACAAGGCGGTCGCGTGTTCAATTTGTCACTCGGCCTTTCGCGATTTTACCGTGCCCCCGTTCGTTGCGAGATGTGGCTCGCTTTTCGCGGAGTGCAGAGGTGTCGTCTCTCACGTTCGCATCACCTGACAAATAGATTATTGCCGCTTGATTAATATCCCATTGTAAAATTTGCCGAGCCGACAAATCTGTTCCGCCGCGAATAGAACGTTCCGAACGTGTGTTGGTACGCCTTGCTCCTGGATATGAACAGTGCTGCGATCAACCTGTCGCAACACATGGCCTAATTGAAGAATTTTTATTTAATAGAATATTGGATATAATTAAAATTTTAGACTTTTTTTGTCATTCTTTATCTTCAGATACAAAAGAAGTCTTGCTTCTTCTTCTAAATATTTGATATTGATATCATATATGATTATTTAACATTTGTCCATAAATAATAATTTATACTAAACAAACGAGCTGATTTTCTAGTAATTAAATTGTTTCTAGTAATTAATACCTCATATTAATAATATTCGTTTAATTGTGAGGTATTAATAAAAATTCGATCGAAATCAAACAATATTTTTTTATTTTTATTCGAAATTATATCACCTGAAAAAGTTTATTGACAAAGATTACTGCGCTGATACTTGCAATTTCTTTCGAGATAATTGTGCATCGAATTCTCGGACTATTGTTGGCGTACATTTTTACATCAAACTTAGATAAGATTGTCTGAGCAAAAATCGCGTAAGCGCCATTTATTAGAAGCATGAATGAACTACTTCCTGAGATCCTAACTCAGAGTATGTGAAAATAAAGTGAATACATTGTTTTTAATTAGTAATTATTCCTATTAAAAAATTGCTATACGCTACACCATAAAATGTGTTTTCTTAGTTTTATTAATAAATTGAATAAAGTTAGAGGCTATATGAATTTATTAATAAATTAAATGAGGTTGGAGGTATTAGTTCAATTTTGTGGTAACGCCATTTTGAAGAAAGTAGCATTTTGAGAAAAATTACGATTTTGAAAGAGTAATAATTTAAATAGGAGTACGATTTTTTAAACGAATATCATTTTGAAAAAGAATAATAATACTTTAAAAATGAGTACTATGTTGAAAAAGTCTACCATATTGAAAAGACTATCATTGTGATGAAAGCTGCCATCTTGAAAACGCCTGTCATTTGGGGCTCCACCATTTAAAAACTGGAGACTATCTGGAATAATTACTTAAAAATAGCCGAAATTAATTTTTCCAGGACATTAGAATACGATGTGATTAATGATAATTAAGCCGCAACGATGTCGACCTATTGCGGAAGAAATAATCACTGCCTAGCATTGTTTCCAGATTAGGGTGATCGCTCGGGAACCTGATTCGCCAGTAACAACCTCGCAGTACTACATACGTGTAGAATTTTAATATTTATAAAGTCGAGAGAATACCTCTTTTAAGAATTTTAAAAACGACGTTTCTGCGAATTTGCACTTTTATGAACTCGTTTGCGAAGGTCTTAATTGAATAGGGCCTTGTTAGCCGAGTGAATCATTCCGTGGAAAAAGAGCTAACCCCGTGTTGAAGCTTAGCACGATTTTATAGCATCGTATTTCACTCTGCCCTTTGTTTCGGAAACGCGTAACGTCCGAGCATCGTGTTGATTGATTTGAAAAGAATCATTGCACGAATTTCAAATTTCACGTCCAACGAGATACTATACTTTATAATACATTGTTCTTTTACAATGCAATGTTCTGCTTTCGTAGATATTTCCAAAAGGTTATTTAATTATTAACATCTATCTACAATAGTAGAGTAATTTGGGAATAACTTCTTTAATCATAACATCTATTACAAATTTTATTTAAAAGTAAAATATTATTTTGTCTATACCTTATAAAATTTGTTTTTCTCTTTATAATTAGAGATATCTTTTTGGAAAATTCTTGCTATTAGAAACTGGCAATTTGAGCGTGTCTTAAGCTTATTAATTAGAGCAAAGAGAAGATATTGAATCGAATGTGTGGACAATTATTATCATAGAGAAAATAAAAATACTAATTGACAATAGCATGAAATACGTAACTGTGGATTTTATATATTTTCGACATAAATATATAGGCGAAACACAAGACAGTAAGGAAATTAGAAGAACTTGATATTGTTACATTAATTTCAATCCTTACGATTATTAAAGAAGGAAAGACACATCTTGGGTTTCCCACAATCAACTTAGAGAATATTTATTGCGCGCATAGATCTTCGTTGTGGCAATTAGGCTTCCCAAGAAGCGACCATTACACGATGCAACACTTTCTTGTTTGCTCATCATTTTCTTCAGCGAGCCCAATAAATTCCATATAATATGCATAACGACCGTAATTATAAAAATATCCGTGGCTGTAACGCAAAGCGGTCATTACAAGCGTCAAGGCCTGAACGGCCGTCACTGCAACATTGTAGACCACGATTAGACGTCGCCGTTGGATACTTCGAAAGCGCCATTACTTATGGTAACACGTATCATCTTGCACCGAAGGCAGTGATATAACGCCATCGGTATCACACCATTAAACGATTGGGAAAAAAAGCCACCGTAGGCTGTACCAGGTGCGTTTTTTTTTCTCCGGGTCGCAACTTCTTTGGCAACCTCTCACGAACGGCTTCGGTATAATCAGGCTTTAGCAACAGCCGTTTTATTCCACGACAGGTCGCAATTTCCTTAACGATCGCGCGTTTACCCCATTATCGCCCCTTCTTCCGTATACAAACCGTTCCTTATCGGTCTATCAAAAACTTCTCCATCACACGTTTCTCTCCACGGCCTACGCTTCGTGTAACTTGACGAAGCTTCTAAGAAAGCTTACGTAACTGCTCGCAGGCGTTCCCGAACACATTTAGAGGCTTTTCGAATGGGGTTCTCAGGGGCTGCTTTACTGCTACACCTGAAAACGGTTAGTCATCTCTCGCTATTTCGTTTCGTTTCGTCCCCACGGCAATGCGAATGTTGCGAAACGCCTCGGAGAACCGAGTGTCGATTTATTGCTAATTTATTTGAAAAAGTCCAGCGTAAATTCATTGCTAGTTTATTTGAAAAAGTCCAGCGTAAATTCATTGCTACTTTATTTTAAAAAGTACGGTGTCGACTCATTGCTACTTTATTTGAAGAATTAAGTATCGTTTATTTGTTTCTTCATTTAGAAAATCGTGATATCGATTATTTGTCTCTTTATTTAAAAAATTGAAAATATTTTACATGAGAAAGATTGACGAATAAAATTTTGCTTGACTATTGTCGAATCAAAATTGATGTAGAGAATGTATCCGATTTAGTTATTTTTAAAGATATATAATTATCTTTACATTGAATCTCTTTGCTTGTATATCTGTAGGTCAATTATATATTTTCAAATCTTAGCAAAATTTTTATATATTAATTATTCTTAGCATTTATTATTAAACGATTTCGTCATAATAAATGATCTATTCTTAAATATATTTGTATTTTATATTCCGTCATTTTTATTATAATACAAGCTTGAATAAGCGAATTCCCTTAATCATTTCTCAAGGAAGAGTCTTCATAATTTTAACAATTTTAAAATGATAAATGCCGGTCCGCCATATGCTATATTTAGTGTTAAAAATAGTTAGAAAGTATCAAAGCTTTAATCTACTATAATCATGAAACAAAGCAGAAAATCGTTTTCTATTTCTTTTAAAAAGTTCAGTAAAATCTAATTTCAATTAAATATGAATTATACTGAGAATGAAAATGTAGCAACCTTCATTCTGCCACAGTTGCGATTAGGGTTTCCCTTTAGAGCTGCTTTCCTATTCGCTGAGAGTTCAATTAGCATGTACGAAATCCCTGATAGCAGCAGTAGCTCCTATATTTATAAACCCACACCGTTGCAGAGCCACCCACGTGTTTTACCGCTGAACGAGATTTCCGTTACATTTCCATTTCAGTAATGGGTCTTTCTCACACGTAATTATTATTCGAAGTAAAAGTCTCAAGGTACTCATTTTACCTCCGTCGAGGAAAATAACTGTACATCAGGAGGAGGTAGTGTTTATGTATTGCTATACTTCTCTTCTTTTTGCAAAAATTTCAGTGCTTCCCTTCATTGAACCCAATTACGTAAGGTTATCCTCCAGCAATTTAGTTTCGGATCATTCGTTGCTCGTTAAAATTGTTGCAACAAACATCATCGTTTTTACAATGATCACGATCGTATAAGGTTCTCTCTGCCTTCGATAACCATAAAGTTTCAGATTATTTTAATGTTATAACATTATCCTCCAGCAATCCGGTCTCGGATCATTTGTTGCTCGTTAAAATTATTGCAACAGCGGTCTATACATTCTTCGAAATTTATGAATCAAAAGTGTTTTTTTTTCATTTATCTATAATATTAACATAATACTATTATAATAACGCAATATAATATTAATATAATACTATGATAATAATTTAATATAATATTATTGTAATACTATTTAATAATTTAATATGATATTAATATACTATAATATTATTATAGTAATTTAATATAATATTTGTATAATATTTAACGATTTATATTATTATCTACCAGCAATTCGGTCTCAGACTATTTTGTTGTCCGTTAAAATGGTTCCGACAAAGGTTCCCTACCCCTTTGAAAATTAATAAAAAGAAGGACTCGCATAATCATCCGCAGCGTACAATTAACATATAACCGTAATTTGAACAAAAACGAACGAGCAGACAGAAGAATCGTTCGTGCGTTACAAAAAAAAATATCCAAGGAGAAATGATCTTATTATTTCGACATCCCCCGGACATTCAACTTTATCCTCTCTCTGGATCTCGGTCTTTAGAAACTCTGGCACAACAGATCGAGAACAAAACTCGACCATGTGGGGAGTCCTGGATCCTTGGCACTGCGAAATTCCCCTACATATAACCTTATCCGAACCCTAAATCTCGGCTCCCAAAAGCCCGATACAAACCAATTGAAAATAGGAGCGACGTGAAGTTCCTTCACGTGATCGCCTCCTTGTTTTATTATTAATTTCACATCCGTACTCCGTGTATTTTTAGAATAATAGATTCTGTAATAATAATGGGAAATGTAAACAATTGATTTAGTAAAACTAGACTCAACGATATAAGTAAGATTATATATCAGTAATGCTATATTAAATATCACTGATGTTATATCAGTAATGTTTTAAATATCACCGATGTTATATCAATAATGTTTTAGATATCATTGATGGTATGTCAGTAATGTTTTAAATATCACTGATGTTATATCAGTAATGTTTTAAATATCACTGATGTTATATCAATAATGTTTGAAGTATCACTGATATTATATCAGTAATGTTAAATGTCATTAATATTTTATCAGAAATATTAAATACCACTGATATTATGTCACTAATATTTTAACAGAAATATTAAATACCACTGATATTATGTCAGTAATATTAAATATCACTGATATTATATCAGTAATATTAAATATCATTGATATTACATTAGTAGTATTAAATAATCATAGGATTCAAATAATAAATAGATCTATGGTTCATTTATGGTGCAGCGTACAGATTTTCAAAATTTAGGGAAACGTATAAATTAACAAGGTCTAATGATATTTTTCCTTTCTTTCTATAATTAATAAGCTTTTAGTTGACAAAGTTAATTTTTCTTTAATTCTAATTCTGGTGAAATGAAGTATGAAAATAGGAATTTATACAAAGATGTTGGTACAATGTGTCACTGATGGTTCTCAAAAACATGACGATCGTGGCAATAAATATCGTCGGTTGTTCCCTGTATCTAATCGAAGCGATAGCAATCAAAGAAATATAGAATCAGATACATTTTTCAAGATCAAATCTAGTCTTACGTTTCTCCTGAAAAACATAATTTTCTGAACTTATTATTATATCACAAGACTTCGATGCAATTTCCAATTTTGCATTGGAAACAATTTTATTGTCGCGTACAGTGAATCACTGGAAAAATCATACACCACATACCAGAAAATATTTCGTCTTGTAAAAAAGGTTTTTGATGACTTGGCAAAATGTATTTGACAAATATTAAATATATCAATATTATTATATGTTATTAATACATTTATTACATATAATTTCAATGAAGAAACAGGTGAACCTTTTCGCGTACGTAACAATATTGTACAGTTACTAGTATTCGGTATAAAAAAGGTCTCACATTTAAAATTGTACATCTAAGAAAAATGTTCAACAAGTTGCTTAAATTAAATTTCACTTAGTATTTTGTTCGGTTCCCTTGGTTATCTTCTATCTCATGAAATTTATTTAATCTCGACTTTGACAGATTAGAATCAGACGATTGTGAACATGTTTAGAATCATTATCGCTATAAAGTTTAAAACAATCTTGAATTTTTCAGGACCGTTTCTTAAATGTCTTTGCAAAACACTAATATAATCATATTTATTCACACGATTGTATAATAATCTAGTGTAATCACTAGATTATGAATTATACATATTTATAGAATATGGTATTTACATACACGAAATATAAAAATAGAGACTAAAAGAAACTAAAAATATCGACGCATTAACTTCAACTTATTAAAATGAGAGTGTAAAAAGCATGCATTTGGCTCCAACGTCTTCCAAACAATGCAGACAATTTGTATTTTTCACAAACGATCCTCAGTCTAATAACCACCGCGCATGCAGTCCATCTATCGTAGATAACGTTTCCCTTTATCTGTAACACATAAGCGCAGGATTTCGATCGAACAATCGAAACATTCTGCAGCAGAATTTTTCCGGCGTTCCTCTCTTAGCCGTGAATGCGTTAAACACGGTTCTCCGCGAACGGAGACCACCGAATAAATCGGCGATCAGCCAGCGTGACGCGTGAAAGGACAATCCAGGGTGCAAACAACGCCGGCAAGAAACTAGGAGAGAAAACTGACCGGCAAGAAAATCGAGTAGAGCGATTCCTGCTCCTGAGAGGATGCAGGGAGAAGAGGTATCGACTGGAACAGGAAGAGGTGGCGATGCGTTGTGTTCTTCAGCTGGCCTGCGCCTAGAGACGGACTCAAGTTTATTACGAGTACAAAGGGAAAAAGGAAAGCAACACTTTCAACCACAGACTTAATACCGGCAACCGAAATAAAATACCGGTATTTTTCGATTTCTCCGTCTGTTTTTGCATCTCGCTGGTTACAGTGTCATTCGTACGGCCACAGCTGTTTAAATTCCACTTCCCCTTTTCTCGCAAGTTGCAACATGACTTTAGAGAAGCATACAATGTTTCAATTCGTCGAATTGGACGATAGAGCTACCAAATGGGTCGAAAAGAGTGTTCTCTCTGAGCGAACGTCGTGAGTCCAGCAGGCTACATTGTAATTGGATGGCTCTTCTCAGGGGACATCAAACTTTAGCCATCAGATTACAACGTTGTTCCGATCACGTGATCAAATGACAATTAAAAATACGAACGAAGCTTTTATGCATCTAGACAAATTTTTAACTCTTATGGAAGAATGCGATCCTAATGGAGAACGTGTATCTCAAGTACGTAGGGCAATGCAAAAAGACACTGCGTGTTACAGAAATTTTTATCACGAAAAGAAGAAGAAAGGAGGTACTCAACTAACTCTTGAAAAGTTTACAATGAAAACGCCCGAAAGCTAAACGAATAAATAAATAATTTAAAACACCGTCTTTGGTGCATATCTTTTTACATCTCTCTAGTTTTGAACATCCAACATTCGCATAAGCTTTCAGAAACCAATTGTGTGCAAAAGTCAAGGGCCCACTGTAGAACTAAATTGTCTGTTTTAATTATTTTAGAAAATTTAAAGTAGTTAAGTGTAATATTAAATTCTTTTTACGGCTTGAGAATTTGATATATAAGTAATGTGCTTGTATTATTGAATTCTTTTTATGCAAAAGTTGAGGACCCGCTGTATAAAGATTCTTTTCGGAGAGAACGATTTAATATAGTTAACGTATTTTTTCATATATTGCACTGTTTAAACTAATACAGACTTGTTATTTTTACAGGACAATAAAAATTCGTAGGGTTCTGTTATTTTAGTGTTAAAGCGATGTACGGTGGGGGAAAATGATAAAGTTTACGTAAAAAAATTGTAGAATTTTTGACAGAAATGAAGCAAAAATGACTTTTTTTCAAGTTATGTGTGAAATGTTAAGAATAAGGGAAAATTATAAAAGATGTCGCACAAACAATATTCGACAACGAAAATTTGTGTTAAATTTGATATTTTCTAATAAAATTTTGGTTTGTCCATTATGGCAATTTATTCTTGACTTGTTTAAAATCTCATCGAATTTAAATATCATAGCAAAATTGGTAGAATGCTTTAGAATTGTAGAGAGAAACGATTTAATTCGAGTTTCTATTTTAAATAGTTTCATAATTTTTCGCTTGTATGCATTGCATTTATTCATATTATATAACGGAGAGGGAATATACATGAAGACCGTACATTTTAAAGTTACTCAAATACAAACAAATATCACAATGAATAAATTAAAATGATATTGAAAATATTAAACTGAATATTAATTTTCAATGTCGAAAATTGTTCCCACGATATTTTCTATAGCTTCCCCTTATCCTACATTGTAAGAATTTAATTTTTCCCTACTTTACATTGTAAGAATCGAATTTTCCCTCATTCTACAATGTAAGAATTAAATTTTCTCTCATTCTACAATGTAAGAATTAAATTTTCCCTTATTCTACATTGTTCTAATTGTTTTATCACGTACAAATAGCGGTTTCGCTGTACCAGTTTCATATCCTTAATTAATGTCTTCATAATTGTAATTAAATAAGAAGACCGTAAAAGTTACCGGTTAATGCGGGTAAATATACCGGTATGGTGTTACACTGTTATTACGGTTTCTGTAAAGATCATGCAGGAACAACCGAAAAATACCGGTATAATATCGGTGTTTCGCATACCGGTGTGAGTGTTCCTGTTCCCAACACAGTCGATCTACAGGTGCATTAAAAAATGCGAAAATCTTCAGAATTTTTGCAGTTCAATTTAGCAGTCTCTGCTACATTATATTTCATTATTCAATTCTTTTATAAATGCATAAATGTTAATTACTGCATGCATTCGAACTTACGTCATTATCATCATAAAAATATTAAATAAAAAATCATAATCAATTATTTTTACTTTGCAAATCAACGTTGAACAAACCCAAGCTCGATTTAATAGAAACGAGTATATTACGAACGATTCTTTCTTCACAATTTTCCTCGCAATTACGAATTAAAATGAACAAATAATTAACAGCAACCCCATAGACTGACAATAGCAGCAATTTCATAGTTATCGAGCAGCAATCGTGAAACGAAATCGTGCAACTCGTGAAACGAAACAGAGGCATCAAAATCGGCTGAAATTGACAAGAGTACAATGGATTTCGATGTCAACCCTATTCCCAAGTATACAATATCGAACTTGACTCCATCCCTAGCCTCGGTTCGGTGCGATGCGATGCGAGAAGCGTGTGCGCGCGCGCGCGCATACACGCGAGGCAGAGCAACAGGAGGCGCTGGACAGTCGACGCGAGGGGACGGTCGGGCAAAGGGGCAGCAGCGGACAAAGTTTGTAGTTTTGTTTGAAGCCGATCTTTGCCGAAGGCGGCCGTTCGGCCGCGAACGACAGGCTTCGTAGCGTGTTGGAGCGTACCAGCTGGCTGCCGGCTGCACGAACCGACAGAGTTCGCCGTTCCACGGTCGCCGTCGGTGGACGGACGCAGTGGCGCGCAGCTTGTTCCAAGTAATCCCGTCCTCTTCTCTTTCGGTGGCTTCTTCTTACGCCGGCCTTGAATCTACTCCGCTCATCGGCCAACTACTATCGAACAACGAAGGGGCCGCCTCCTCCTTCGCATCTTCCTCACGGCCGCACGTCCCGAAAACCCGAGAGCGCTCATCCACGATATCCCACACCGCTCTGACGGAGCTCTGGGTCAGCCGGCCGGAGACTTCTTCTCGATCTTTTATCCCCTTGTGGCTCGCTCGTGCCATCATCCTCTCCGGTCCAGGTCCGGTCGTTCCTATATCCCCTCCTTAGCTGTCTCTCTCTCGCTCTCTTTCTCTCACTCTCTCGAGTTCCCCCTCCATTACCCGCGTCTACCTACCTGAGCACTAGCCTTCGTTGGTTCGGTTCTATCTCTAGTTTCTTTCTTTCCCTCTTCCTTCCTTTACTTCGTTTTTTACATCTCGCGCAGACCTCCCTGCCTTCCCTCCGTCCATTCGACGACGACGACGACGACGCGGTTTCCCTGCCGCGAAAGCACCCGACATCGAACCCAACCCGCGAGGATCATCGTCGTTCTCCCTCCGTCCGTCGTTCGCCGATACATCGGCGTGCTTCTTCCTCGTCGAGCGTGCCAGCGAAGAGAGGCTGCAGCAGAGCTCGGGCCGAACCGGCGCGACACGCGAGTAAAAGCCGAGCAACACACGCCGCGTGTACAGATATGTGCCGGCGTCGGAGGAGTTCTGCGAAGTTCTGCGGTGGTGTACGATCGTGGTGCGGCTCACGGTGCCGGTTGGTGGTTTGATCGATCCTGTTGATTCTTCCTGTTCGCAACAGGGCTTAGACGCCCGGTGGATCCTCTTTCCGAGACCGGAGCGACCGTCCGGCGAACCAGTCCGACCCGTTCTTGTGATTAATTACCACGTGCTCTCCCACCTGGACCATTCGACCAGGCCGACCGACCGACCGACCGACCGACCGACGGCTCTGGAGTGGATATACATTTTGGTAACGTACCTTTTTCGGACCGCTCTTATATCCTGTAAACCCTTCGGGGACCCGTTCGAGCAGGATCGTGCCCGCTCGATCCTCGCCGATAGTGTCCTCCGTGCCAGCGTTGCCGTTTCGTTCACGTGACTCTCCTCCGATGCGACGCCGTTCCATTGTTATATTTGCGTACAAAGAAAGCACGCGTGCTCGATCGGAAGATTCGGGACGCCGTCGCCCGAGACACGCCGGTTACGCGGCGAGCCGCGCGTGCTTGCATCGCGACCGAACGTCGTTCTCTCGTCACGGAAATAAAGGAGGATTTTGATTCCTCCGAGCCCCGAGATTTCTCCCGTCCGACGTCGCGTACGGAGCTCTGCACGGAAGATCGCCGTCTTCGCGGCGTATCGGGCGATAGGGTTAATCTTCCTCGACAACAGCTATGCACTCACCACGGGATGCCGCAGACTTCTCGCAGCGAACCTCCCACTTGAGGAAGTGCCTCTGAAATTCAGCTGTCGGAATTACCTACCGGAGTCTTGAGATCCTTTCGCGCTTTTATATTCACTTCGATGATCTTCGTGTAGTTGGAATTCTTCCTATTCGACCAGCTAGTTGTTTTCGACGGGTATATTCGTCGAAGAACGAATAATTCTTCGTCACGAAGAAATTACGATATCTTATGGTGCGAGTATATCTTCCCTGCGGAATGGTTGCTGCTTCGATTGCTATTTTAGAGGAAGCTAGAATATATTCGTGAATTTTTAGATGTTCTGAATATATCTTGAGGCTAAGGCGGATAAAGATAAATAAAGAAAAATAATTAATTGCTATGAGAAAATTGTAGTATGCACGAATAGTCGGGCTTTCTTTCGCAACATGTTTTAGGTAGTTATTTTTTAAAGACGTCGCGTCAGTTAACTGGTTCACTGTACCTCGTCTGGTGTATATAGATATTATTTGGTGTAAAATTATCTCCTTATCAAGCCGTAATATATAAGTATCTCCTTATCAAACCATGATACATAAGTATCTCCTTATCAAGCCAAATTTAATCGATTGAACTGTACATTAGTTCCTGTGATTCGTCTTTCGTATTTTAGGGAGTGCAATGTATGAAAACAATTATAACTATGTCCTCGTTTTGTTTGCTTTTGATTTGTCTATATTGGAGTATGAGAGGATCGCCGCAAAAGTAATTGTCTTAGCAAAAATGATCAACCTTAGAACGACTTTCTATTTTTTGGCATAGGTAGCATTGTGAGTTACGGGCCACCCAAAATGAAATCTTAATAATTAAAACATTATTTATCATTTTAGAAATAATAAGCAAACTAAAAGCTCGATAAACTGTTTCAATATTTCATGAGTAGATTGTGGATTTCATGCATTTATGACAGAAATCACCCCTGGTCGAACTCACCCCTTTTAATACCAAACAATGATACATTGTCGATGGACGCATTTGAGAAAACTTTTCTTAATATTTTTAACAAACAGCAGTTAGCTTTCTTATTTCTTCTTCCTTTCCGAATTTTCTAATTATCTGATTTTACAAAAATATTATAATCCCTTCGAATCAAGTGCAAAGTGGCATCGCGTTCATACAGTTTATAAATATCATCGTATTATTATCAACTCGTTGAAATAATTAAGAAAAGGAATAAATGTCTATACAGCCTCTACATCTCGCAGCAATTTTTATTTCACTTAAAAACCCCAGTGCTTGCTTCGACTCCCTAAAACTTTCAAAGAACCAAAACCGATGTAACAACGGTCCCCAACCCCCGCTGATAACGACACCATCTTCCAACCCCTCGGAATGTTGCTACCTGCAAAGCTCGCGGATCGTCGGCGAAATAATAGCCGAAGGTCACGTGCTGCACCCGATAGCCTCTCCGGCAAGAACAATACGACCGCCGCGACGTTCGGTGGCCGCGTAGCTGTTCTCAGGTAGAAAACGATGGAGAGTGCCCCCGCTCGTTTCCGGTTTTAGTACACCGTGGAAACGAACCATTTCCGTTCCGTGGTTTATCGGGCCGAGCGTGTTCCGCGCCGGTTCATGCGTTTTCCCGGAATTCCTGATCGCCGGAACGGTTTCGCAAACTACGGCGGCGCGAACCGAGAGATGCAGAACGCGCGCGCCCGCGGATCGTGTTTCCCGCTTAGGACGCGAGCCGGCGAGACGCGCGTAGAGCGACGCCGGAGAAGACGCGTTCCGCGAGATCGTCGTCGCGGATAGCTTCTCCTATTGCTCGTTACATCGCGGATGTATCGATTTCTAGGAGCCGCGTGTAATGGCAGCCAGCAATTTCCTTCGGGCTTTATAGTCCGAAGCCGGGGGCCGATCTCTCGTCTCTTTGTGGTCGGCACGAAACGAACTCGGTAATCCGCGATTATGCAGCCGGACGCGGCGGGAAACTCGTCGTCTGTCGCGATCGATCTATTCTATTCGAACAGAACGAAGCGCGGATGAAACGTTTTACGGGGTGTCGTTCGGAAACGGCCGTGTATCGGCTGGTTGAGATTCTCCTACGCGATCCGGCTTCTTTCGAAAACAGTGTTAATGGTCGGTTTAATAGACAGATTTATTTTGATTACGCTGTAAAGCGCATTTTACTTGGTTAGAAGTTGTGTAAACTTAGTACTGTTTTTACAAGGTAGATAGGTTCCAGAAAAAATTGTGTAAAATATTATTGCCTTAAATGTATTTATAAAATTGCGGTTAAGGAAGGATAATTGTTTGTAGAATTTTTAATCGTGCTAGATGGAGTAGAACCTAGCGAGCAGGAAATTTAAATTATTTTTATTTAGCTTGAAATAAAAAACAGAGTAAAAAGGAAGCTTGGGTAGAAAACAGGATTATGATGACTAATAATGATCAATAATAATAGTAATAGTAGTAGAGAATAAAATATATATATTTACAACTGGAGTTTAAGGCTACTGTGTAAATTGAACATCGTAAGTTTGTTACTAATTACTCGGTACAATTGTTCGTGTGAAGTCGTTCCAATCTTCACACGCGAATTAAATATTTAATCTTCATACTGTATTGAAATTATGTAATGCATGTACGTACGTACACTCTTGTCACAATATATGTACACTTTTGTTACAATATACAGTGGTATGAATAATGATAGACTGAAAGCAACTTCTATATTCTCTGGTGATATTTAAACGAAAACTTTACAAAGCAATTTGTATATTTTTATATTTTAAAATCATTGAAAATGGCAATACATAAACATAGCTTTTCTTTGGCTTTTGCTTCAATATTAGCAAAAATATAGAAGTACTTTGAGTTTATAATTATTCACAGCTTTGTAGGTGGTATTCTTTTAACTAAAACACTTTATATATTTAAAAAAGACGCAACAAAACTGTTTCTTAATTGATATATTAGATAATGTAGCATATAGATAACATAGCTATATAGATAATATAATAATATTTGTATATTATGTTAGAAATAGTAATAAATAGAAATAAACGAACAGGATTTATGTTAAGTTTTCGTTTGGATATCAATAACAATCTAAAAATGATTTCGAGCCTATAATTATGCACATCACTGTCTGTACGTATACTTTATTACAATGCGTATGTACATTACAATGTGTTTCTGTTACAATGTAAGTACGTGAGCGTTTGTTACAATATACACAGTAGTTGCAGTCGAAATAAATTAGAATTATAAATATCGCAGAAAATGCCAATGCACAGTAATGCATGGAGACGACTATCATACATTCTGATTGAACGTGGAAACAGATTCGAGTACGTCGACACGTGTACGTGACAGTTATTCCAAGGTGCAAACTGCAGCAGGAATGATAAATACTGTTCCGTGGTATGATTGTGTGCAATACACGCGGTAAGTGTGTAAGAACCACGTGCTCCTTTCGCAAGAGTAGTATCTACCGTAAAACTGTTTAGCCTTAGCGAATGTTCATAAAAATTCGCTCATTTATAGCGCAAAAAGTGGAAACGTGATTGGAAGAATAATATATCTTCTTCCTCGAACGTTTCCGATAATTATCACCTGACAGCCAGTTTTTATTCATTCTCGCAAAACGCTTTGCGTCTCGTTTTTATAATTGCTGACAATCTGCATCTGTGAAAACGAGACGCGAGGCTTTAATAATCGTATCTTCTCGTCCCAAATTGTTCATTTTTCTTTACAAGCTGAAGAAGAAATGGGGAGAATTTATTGTAGATCGATAAAAAATTATTTTTAAAGATAATATCCATTTATGGATGTTACATTGGATATTACACCAATTGTCATTTCTAAAGTAATTAAATGAAGCCGTAAATTTCAATATTATTTATGCGTCGTTGCAATTTGCAGATTCGACATTTTGTCATTTTTATTTCTTGTATTTTAACACGTTTACTGTAAATCATAATTTTGTGTTTTTTTATATATATACAGATTCCGATTAATATTCGAAGAAATTCTACTTTTTCCTGTGGCAATATCATTGTTCATATTTTAGAGAAAAATTTCGTAAAATTTAACTGAACTACCAACTGTAAATGTTTAGAATAAATGTAAATCATTGAGAAATAAAATCCTGCAAAGATTTAAAAAAATTAACGGTACATTAAGGATTAATTACGTCACTATTGCAGCTTGCGAACGTAATGTACAAAAATATTAACGTACCTAAATCCGTTTTTCTGTAATAAATTTTGTGCAGTATAATAAACTTTGAAACGCTCCCCATCCTGCATTGCAGGCTGATTTCGGCATGTTTGACAATAATAACTGGTCTGACATAGTTAATCCTGTATAGCTTAGTAATTTTACCATATTTTGCTTTGATTTCTTGTGCCATTTCAAGAGAAAACTTCAGAGAAACAAGCATTTCATTAAAAATTGTGCTGGAATAAGTCAATTTTACGTAATTACTAATAAAAGTTAATGTCCTCCGAGAGGGAATATTTGAATGCGAAGGGTTAACGTTTTAACCCTTAGCGGTCCGATGTCAAGTGTGACTCGACACAGATACGAACTCCAATGTTCATCGATAGACTCTATACTAATGGCATACTTGGTCAAAAATGAATTAATATGCAATGTCATTTAACTGGAACAATAATGACTAATAGAAAAGAGATACCTTTCATAAGGAAATCACGAAAATTAAGGATTCGACAAAATTCAAAATAAACAGTACCAAGCGGATAAGGGCTCGCGAAATTTGCCCGGACCGCAAAGGGTTAAATTACCACCGACCGTACAATGCGTCTCTTGCACTTGCCGCGTGTTTCGCGGGCAAGAGAAATAAAAAAACCCGCACGATCTGGAAACAAAGAAGAATCTGTCTGGAGCGCAGACTTCGGGAAGGTGCCACGGATCGAGCGTGTTCGAGCAGCAGATGCACGGTTAGATCGTGAGTGGCACGCTGTGTGCCAGTCTGACACCTTGTGCAACCACGTGGACTCCGGCCGCCGGACGAACGACATTCGCGGTCGTTGAAGTCGGTCGTTTGAGGTCGAGCGAGTTCGCAGCGGAATTGTCCATATAAAGAGAAAGTAGATCTTGGCGAATTTTTCTAGGATCGGCTCTGCCGGCGCGGGCAGACGATAATGGCAGCAACGTGACACGACGGTACCCGTCGTGCCACGTAATTAAGCCGGTCCCGCGTTTAGGATTACGGAAGAATGTCCCTGTTATCGTCGCGTCGGCGCTGTTTCCTCTTTCGCCGAACCCTCTCTCTCTCACTCCGTGTCTATCGACGACCGGACTTTTTCGAGACCAGCACGCGCGCGCGTCCTTCCACGCCGTTCTGGTTTGTCTTCTTTTCTTATCTGCGAGAGAACAAGTCGCGTTTCGCAGATTAAAGAAATCAACGCTCCTTCTGTCTGCCTATCGCTCGCCGGCTTCTGTTCGCAATACGGGTTCTTCGAAGCGGTTTTTTACTTCGTCAGCCGAAGTGCACCGTTCAAGACACGCTTGCCCGTTAATTCGAGAAGCAGCGATCTATTCAAATGATTCGTTCTCGATCGACTGCGAGGGAGCTGCGAGACTGCATTCGCGAGGCGAGGTGAATCTGATAGCGATGCGGGCGCGAGGAAGTTCATTTAGTCAGCGATTCTATAATTGGATATAAGAGGAATTTATTGGTCAAGCGGCGACGGACCTTCTCGATAGTAACCGGATATGCTTCGGATCATTTGTGGCATTATTTATCAATTCTGTTCGACGTGCTTGTCGAGCTACTGTGGCCGTGACGAGATACGTGGCAATTTAATTTAATTGTCGCGAATCAGCGTCGCAGGAAAAGCTTTTAAGGAATTAAGAATTACGGTTGCTTCGTTCTCAGTTGTCTCGATTGATTAAATATAGAAATAAGCGTTTACATAGCTTTTGTATTGTGCTATCCAAGCAGACAATTCTTATCTCGCGTAAAAATCCATGATAGGGTAATCTAATTATCGATAGATTTTTGTATAGTCTTTCGTACAATCTTTCATTGATATCGAAAATGTAACGTGACGCAGATTTTTAAGATCACTTCGTAATTTCATAGTTCACTTATTTTCTTTCCATTTAAATATTACTATCTTCAGATCATTTAACTTCTTCGTTAAATTATTTTCTAATCAATTAAACGATTTCATTCACCAGTCCATTCAAACAATATCTTATTTCACAGGCAATAAAACGAGCCCGATATTTTTGCCATAACTGTTATCATAACAACATTTTCAATCACACTTGTAATAATCACAGTTAATATACAATAAAATGTAAGGAATAGTTACCATGTTTGCGAATCATTCCACATGGATAAATTTGGTGAAATTCGTACAGTTCAACTGGTTTTTCCCTGGAAGGGAAACTCTCTACCAGTGTGACGTCCCGTGCCGCACATTTAGCTTTTTTGTTCGCTGCTGCAGTCGGTCGTTGACCCACAGAAAAGCCTGTAACCTTTCCGTGAGTATCCCCGCGAGTAGACCGCGTGGCGTTGGACATGTTAATTGCGAAATCGAGAGAGAGAGAGAGAGAGAGAGAGAGAGAGAGAGATTCGTATAGAAAAATCAATGATTGATGGCTGATTCTGAATAACAGTCGACACCTGAACGATTAAGTCGTGGTCGTTAAGAGGCGTTCTCTGCGGCTTTGATCTCAATAATATTGAAACTGAAATCTTGCACGCCGCCGGCGTTTCCAAGCTTCTTTTTCTGATGGCAAATACAGGCTAGTAAATATTTCACTTGGAAACTTCGACTCATGGTCGGGCGAGATACTAGTGCTATAATAAAGATATAGATAAGAAGAACTTGATAGCAACGCGACTTGCACGTTTACATTTTCTATGTGTTTGTCAAGCGTTGCTTTATGCAAATGTTGATTTCTCGTATAGAATGTGTTCGTACGAATACGGTAAATAAAAGAGATCGGTAGGCGGCTGGGGAAAACAAATTATGGCGTTGAGTTTAGTACGCTTTAGTATTTCCCACAGTAATTTGTATCGGATCGGTGGAAAACATTTTATAGTAATAGAACATGTGATAGTAGTTTTATGTGAACTTTACAGTGATAAAAAATGTAATTAGAATTTAATATAAAAATTTTATAGTAGTAGAAACTCTGATAAAGGAACTGCTGATTTTTGTGCAAAATGAAAGTTCTACATAATCTTAATAATTTAAACATTGTGTGTCGATATTCTTAATGGATCTCTCTATTGTTTTAAGTGTTTATGTAATATGCTTTGCCCTATATACACGAAATCTGCAGTCTAATAATACTTGTGCTTACGTTATTTTTACCCTGCACTAACAGAATCACGTATAATAAAGTCCCCTTATTTTATATAATTTGTAAATTCACCTGTACACTTCGGTGTATTCTCTAAAAATTCTTTTGTGCTAAAAAATCATATTAAACTTATTACTAGACCGCCATCAATTTATGACAAAAATAGAATTTCATTTTGTCACATTATTTTCAGTTCTTTCAATACATTTAATTCTCATTTTACGTATAATTATATAATAATCTACTTGCTATTACAAAATACCACTTCATAAATACGTGTCATTTTCATCCAGACATAAATATTAGTTTCGTGCTAATAATTAAAAATTTCACATGTTTCATCGAAGTCCATAAAAAAAACCTAACATGTCTCAAGCGTTTAAAATAATATTTTCCAAAAAATTGATAAATAAAACGACAAACCGTCCTAAACATATTTGGTTACATTTCTGTGTAAAAGAATCCGTTATTCGATCGTTAAATACCTTAACGGGTTTCAAAAGGTGCGTGCATACAGAACGTTAACATTGAAAGCACTGTCATTGTGACGCGTATGTCACCGGAAACGATGGTGCAGCTTGTTATTAGCTCGCATGAACAATGCAACCGTTTTTCCATAAAAACTGTACCGATACCGCGTAACGCTCGCGTTTCGGCGGATCGGGCTCCTGTCATCGGCAGGTGCCAAAAATTGGAGCCAACTCGGGAATCCGGGGTGCGCGCGGACACTCTTCGGCCACGTACGCATATTAAGTTACGTGACTTAACAGTTCGCTGCTCCGAATATTGCGCGGCGATCCAGAATTAACGACACCTGCTATTTTCGAATGGATGTCAGCCTCTCTCTGTCTCTCTCTCTCTCTCTCTCTCTCCCTTGACAATATTTCTTTTCTTTTTCCTTTCGGTTTTTACCGACTCGGGCGGTTCACCGGCCAGAACACGCGTCCGCACATGATTCCGAGCGAACAAAAAAATTACAACACTCGGCGTCCACTGGCGAAGGGTTGAATGACGTCACGGGGATCGAAGGATGAAAAATAATTACGTCCGATCGCGGTTTCCATTGTCTTTGAACGGCGCGCGAAACAGTTCGAAATTAATACGTTGTTCGCTGGACGACTAAAATTAGATGTTTCTCGGTCTAATTTGGTTTTAGTAAACTGGAAAGGTGGACGACCCCTTTACTATGTGTGTTTTATTGTACAGTATCACTGGTTTATGGTAAACATGATTGGTTTAATATCGATTTTTTTTATTATTGATTATATGGCTTTTATTGTAATGTTTGATTTTTAGAGTTTTCTAACTCGATTATGAGACTAGAAGGTTGAAGATGTATTTCTTCTTTTAATAATTTTAATAAATCAAAGGTAGCGATGTCCTTTAACTTGTTTAACATTTTGATATTTTACCTAGTTGTTTTTATTGTAAATGCATAAAAACCATAGTTTAGTTATTAGTCATGGTTTTGTAGTCAGCATTGCTTGACGATTTTACTTCAATCACTATATTTTGTTGTATTTACTGTTTTAATACTATGTAAGAGTTAATGCAAAATGAACTGTCTATTATTTACTACTTAACCCTACTTAACTCTACTTAACACTACTTAATACTGCTTAACTATGTAATTAACACTCTCAGAGTCATCGGTAAACAATGTATGCGGAATGCTATTGCTAGGTCGCTGATAATTTTATATGTAGATAAAAATGTCTATTCCTTTTTAGTTTGTTAGTAATTGATTTCTTGGTAATATGCATTGGAAAAAATGTGTTTCAGTCATACAATCTGTACATTTTACAATTGCTGTTATTTTTGCATGTGCATAGGTGCATTAGAAATATTTGTATGTATCACATTTAACAGAATATTTTTTGCTCTTGTAGTAGACATTACACATCATTAATCAAATTTTATTCAAAGAATTTATTAGAAATGATACTTGAATAAAATTTTATTCGAACATCTTGTTAGAAATATTATACGAATAGATTTTTATTCCAAGAATTTTTTCGATATATTTCTCGAATACATTTTCATTCAAGGAATTTATTGGAAATATTTCTTGAATAAAACTTGATTAGTTATTTTCTATGGAAACGTTATTAGACCGTAATTGTATTCCAATAATGTTCATGAAGCATTTTTCACGATTTCACGTGAATTTTCGTCGTACGATTTTCTTTTCTCAACGATATCGTGCCCAATGAAAGGAAACCATTCAATTTTTTCTTACGTGCAATCGCGACACGCGTGAGGAATTTTATACATTACGGCATCGTTAAAAATAATTGGGAAAAATTGGGCGATAAAACTTTAATTCGCGAGTAAGGAATGAGGACTTCGCGAGCGTTAATTAAAAAATTGCGCGTTCTTCCTGTTCTTAACGTTGCCGATCGTCCGCGTGACAACTTGTGATAGAAATCTGATGTCAAAATTTACTGTTAATTAAAGTTTTTACCGAATAATGTAACGACCGACCGGATCAGTGTTAAACGGTGCTCTGAAACAAGGCAATCTTAAACATGTCGATTTATACTATTTAATAGCGTAATTGAAGCAGCTACGTATTACTGTAATTATAAGTAGCAATGTGATCGTTAATTGCGTTATTTGCTTTCCTAGATTGCTTCTAATTGCTTCATTTGATTTTACTTTTCGCAAATCATTTTTCGAAGCCCTATTTTCACTGTGAGTGCAGATCAACTTCGAAAGAGACGTATGATGTTTATGTTTTATAAATTCTCTTTGAGTTTTTCGTCACGTTATCATCGTCTTTACAGTTCTTGCAGTATTTTTTTTACTAAAAAGAAAAGTACGTGATCGATAATCTAGATTCCTTTTTAATCTTTCATTTATAAAACAAATTATAGAAATTAGTATCCACGCAATAATTTTACGCAGCGATTAAACAAGAGTAAAAAACTTATGAAGACATAAGAAGGATTGGCTAATATAGTTACAGTATTTACTATGTAACTACACTGCATGGTGTAATTAATTATTTATAAGAAGAATAGATTAATATAGTTACAGTACTTACCATGTAACTGCTTGATTACAGTACAGTTACACTATTTATATATAAAATTGTAAAGACACAAAATAAATTTAGTTACGGTGCTTTTATTAAAATAAAAGCTGTCTGCATTGATTGCAAGATGCAGAAACTTAACAAACATTTATTTTCTTTCTGATTAATTTGAACAAGTCGAACATAAAATACAATAATATCATTAAATTCTGTAAATGTCTTCACTGTTCTGAATTTGAACTATTCATCTTTGATATAAATGTTAGAATCGCAGTCTAGTAATTGTAATATTGTTACGGTGAATTGTTTAAATGAAGTCGCTGTAATGTGATACAGCCCTGAAGTGGACAACCCCTAAATAAATAACTAAAGATAGAAGATCATCTAAACAGTTGAGATCGAACTGCTGAGTGATCATGATATTTTATTATTGTACATAATGTAATAAATGCTTGTGTTATCATATTTGATTACAAAGAACTGTATTATATTAGATATTTATAGTATAATTGTAAATGGAGTGAACTGTAAATGAAATGCCGTGACGTGTAACGCGAGGAGCTGGTCAAAACTAGCTGCAATATAGTTACAGCATTTATTATTATTTATTAATTTCTGAAGTCATGAAAAGAATTCAATAATACAATCATCGCAATCTTTCATAATAGTTAAAAATTTGTCTAGATGCACAAAGACTTCGTTCATATTTTCAATTGTCAAAGTCTTGATCTCTTGATTGGAACAACATTGTAATCTGATTGTCTAAAGTCTGATGTCACCTGAGAAGGGCCATCCAATTACAATGTAACCTGCTGGACTCACGATGTCCGCTCATAGAGTACATTCGACCGCAAAGGCTTGCAAAGTTGAATCTTCTAAAATGTGCGAAACAGCGAATAGTGCGAAAGTAGAATGTGCAAAAGTCTAGGGCCGCCTGTACTTAATTTCTGATCCTCGCAATCTTGGTACATCTTTATTTTCCACGAAGATCCTCCGACTATCAGGCGATTGAGGCAAACTATTGAGACGGTTCCCGAACCGCCTCAAAGAGCTGCATATTTTTGGAAACTCGATTACCATCTGACCACTGTCAATAAAAGAACGTCTCCAAAAAACGCGCTCATTCGCAACCAATAGCTCGAAAGAACGCTGGCGACGGTCGCCATTCAAGCTCCCAATTTCGTTCGACCGTTTCGAAAGAAGAACGCGCGAGCAGAAAATGGTGGGGAAATAGGAAAATAGGAGAAGTCTGAACCGAGAGGCAGAAACGGTCGTAGCGGGCGTTTCGTAGCGGGAGATCGTTTTGTTACGGTGTAAAGGGGGTCAATAATTCTGACGTCGAAGAAGGGATGGAGTTCCGTGGAGTGACGAGCAGTCGTGCGATTCCAAAAATACCTCCTCTGGCGGCTGGTGGGTTGAACGTCTGGTGGCCGGCCACGCGTGTATCCCTCACGCAGCTCGGCCCTCGTTCTTCCGTGTGGCGGAACGACTGCTCGGTCTCTCACATATGTTGGTTAAAATGGCGGGAAACCTTGATCATCCGCGCGTCTACACGGGCTTTTTGCTCCCGTTTCGGAAACAGCCGCTCCGCGACTTCCCAAGCGTCTGTCTGCCGGCCGCTCGCGGATGTCGACCACGCGACACGCCGCGCATTCGGGTTAAGTGAAAAAGTTGCGTCGGAACCGAAGAGCTCTCGATAGGAGTGAGATAAAGATGTGCAATTTTTCTATGGTTAAAAACGAAACGTAGTATAAGGTAAAAGAAGAAAGAACGTGTCATGAATACTTTTTTAACCTTGGAAATCAATGATAAACTTGAAATATTCCAAGAAAATTGTGATCTGTGCAATAATCGTGCACATTTGGATTTTCTTATGAGATGTTATGCATAATTTTCCGCATATTTTGGAACGATCCTTTAACCCTTTCGCTACGGGTGCCGTATATATTCGGCATCCAAATGACGTGTATAAAAGTGCCATCCGTAGGCAAAATACAAAAATAATTTTGTATTTTAATAATTGTGTACGTTCTTTCATATTAAAAATGTAAATATACTTGTTACATTAGAGCAGTGATTGTTTTATTCAGCACAGTTGTTATTTAAAACTAAGAAAAACGTATGTACAGAAATCACACGCACTGTACTTCGGCGGACGATACTGCCGTAGTGAAAAGGTTAAAATCCAGTTGCAACGTTTATATCCTCAGCAAGAAAGCGGAAAAAAGTCTTTCTAATGTTTTAATTTTTCTGTCGTCCGAAACAAATTCCAAATCTTAAGACGAACAGATGATTAGATCTTAAACGACAGGTAAAAATTTGGAAAAAGGCGAGTTTCATACTTTTGTTTTCTTTTTGCCAGCAATTGCTATATAACAAAAGTATTGTGTAGATACCGCTGAATAATCTAACCCTTTTTTATTTTATTTTAAAAAGTGCACGAATTCTAATACGTGTCACTGCATGCTGCTTGGCTATTTATTTCTTACGAACTCTATGAATAGTCTGTTCAACAGCGTTATTTCACAAATTAACCTATGATTTTATTACATTGATGTATTAATTAAACAATCCTTATGTATTTAATGCTTCCTGTATTCTACAATAGTTAGCGAATACGTTAATGTACGAAATAAACGAAGCTCTATAACTCGATGCTAAGTTTTCGAGATTTCGCTGCACCGTGCACGCATTTCCGCACCGTCCGGTGCGTTTCAGTATTTAGAATTCGAGGAATCGAAAGTGATTCGAACGGATTGTAGCTGTTCCCCGGCTCTCTCACCGTGAAACCTTACGCAATGCTTTTGTTAAAACCCTTCTTGCCCGTGGTCACGGAAAATCAGGCGTTTCTTTCGAATATGTGTTTGGCTGCATGCATCTACCGTCTCTTTGCACGTGGATATCATTTCTTGCAGTAAACTACTTTCGCCGTTACTGGCGCTCATATCGCATTACGTTATTTATTGCAATAATTGCAATTATCTGCATCTATATCCTGATCAAGCTGTCATGTTTGAAAGGAAGATTAAAAAAAACAAAACACAGTATCGCATATATTTCGAACAACTTGGTATGAAAAGAAGTTAAACATTTGAGTTTGTGCTATTAACAATTTTTATCGAAACATAATGATCTTCACTACGATATGCAACGTTTAATCATAGCATTCGAAAGTCTATCAACGATTTAGTTGATTTTTAGTGCAAGAAATGTCGAATCGTTGAAAGAGAAAAATAGCAAAAAATTAATTGTTGTGCATACCCTTTATTATATTAAACAGTTTTTGTTGGAAATCTTTTTTTATACAACACGTAGTTTACAAGAAAAATTTAACGTGAAAGAGTTAAATGATCCACTCTGTATAGTACATAATATATTATAGAAATTAAATTCTTCTAATAAATTGAAAACATGGTAACAACAAAGATAAGAATTTCATCGGGCTTTGTAATTTACAATATTGATACACGCTTGCGTGTGACGCGAGCCAACACGAATTCGCAAAACGACGATTCCACGCAATTAATGTAAATTCCGTGTAGTTTCTGCGAACACGGATACCACGAACGAGTAAAGAGAAAGAATTGTCGATCGAACGGGGAAGAAAATGAGATGCAACTGAAACGTGATAGCCAACACGATCGACGAGTCAGCTTGTATTCCCCGGTTAACAGGTTAATCAACCGAGATTGCTTTTGCATAGTCTTACCTCGCAGGAACTGTCATCGCGATCATGTGAGCCGTAGGCATGTTTTTCCAATCTGTTCATCGACTGTTGGCTGGGTTAACGCGACTTTTGGTTGAAAAGTAGGATAGACAACGATGTTGCAACGATCATAAGGAGGCCATCAAATCAGAAAGAAAACATTCTGCCGTCTTGCTTGATCGGCACAGTTATCCACGAATTTTAGATACAGAAAAATACAAATTGCGTCTGCATTGACTGCAAGATACGCAAGCTACATGGACGAGATTTTCAACTAATTTATTAAATGATTTTTATTTATTTAATTGTATAATAATAATGCAACAGTATTTTGAAACTCTTCACATGCTTTTACTGTTTTCTATTTAATCCATTGATGTCTCTTTGGCAATTTGTTGTAAGACAATTTTGAAATTTATTTCGTTATTAAATCAAAGATTTCAGGGTAAATATATTTACTGTTTAATATATTTAATATATTAACCCTTCGAACTCGAAGTTATTTTAATTATAAATCTAAAATAATTTTTCTGATCTATTGTATTTCCATTCTACACAACAACGTGCACTTTCGCGCACGCAAAATTGATTATTGTCACTCGTACAAACAGTTTTACTAATTAACTATTTTTTCTAAATTTAAGCTCTGTCTATGTAAAAATTATTTTGGAACGTGATAGAACAATTTTAGCGGTGGCAAGGGCGAAAAAGGGTGAAAAGAACAATTAAACGACGGGAGGATATTTTCATTCATCTTCTGTTTTTGCCAACTGTTTTACACAGCCCTTATTTTGCATAAATTAATTCCTCTGCGATCTTATTTTTTATTCAATAAGATACACTTCTTCGCTTCCAGTTGCGGTAAATGAGGTTTTTGCATAGAAATCCTGATTGCCTGAAGATCAGCGATCTTCTTATCACAGACGGTTCGATGGCGGCATCTTTCAGCAACATTCATCGCGAGAGGAAATAGTTTCGCCTGCTACATGATATCGTGCTTCTCTTTGCGCGCGCTAAACGAATGCAATTTAAACGGCGAAGTATCGATTATCGATGCTAGAAATGTAATCCGATTACATTTCTGTAACTGATGTAGGAGGCTGAGCAATAACACTCGGCCATTCCTAATGCGCTTAGTCTAATATCGATACTCGTAGCGTATTGTATAATAGCGAAGTTCTAATTTCTGATTGAACGCAGCATGACTTTGGGATAATTATTGGACGCTAATTCAGCGGCTGTTGCAGAATATAAGGTTTCGATTCGATTTATTACTTTGAACAGTTGCTAAGTTTTCATTTAATTGCTGCGCTCAACAAGTTGGTATGAGATACGTTCGCAGCTAATTTTAGAGAACAGGCTTCGATGAAAGTGATAATGCTCGCATATAATTACTGTCACCGTTTTTCAAATAGGAGACAGTGACAAGCTTTTCCTCTGGATTATATATTTATAATTTCTAACGCAAACGAGCACAGACAATTGAGGATTATTGGTATTTGGTAAACGATTATGTAGGATAAAAATATCTGCGGATCTTTGCGCAAAATAGAAATTGTCTACGTCAGCTGAGAGAAATATGGGCATTGAACAATTTCTAATAATTTTAAGAAAATGTAATATATATTAAAATTTTTTAACTCGTGTGAGAT
Source organism: Augochlora pura (assembly GCF_028453695.1). Lineage (NCBI taxonomy): Eukaryota > Metazoa > Arthropoda > Insecta > Hymenoptera > Halictidae > Augochlora > Augochlora pura. The sequence continues at coordinate 10,808,587 of NC_135782.1, forward strand.
AGTAATTGTTTACATTAGTTGTGAGAAATAGGTCTAATATTTGTCTAATAATTTTAATACGAAGTAACGTGTCAAAATTCTTCAATTTGCTAACATTATGTTTATGGAGCACTCAAAGACGTTACTTTACTTTTACTTATTACATTTTAGAAGAAACCATAATTTATTTGGATTTTATCGATTTTTATTGTAATATTCATAGACATCAAAGTGGAATAAAGTCGTGGTAAATGTAACTGTACATTTTTAATGAACGTAAATTAAATAATTTGATAAAACAATGATCTCAAAGCTAGTATTAGTCTCTGTCCTCTTTTTTTTAATTGCATCAGTTGATAACGATGTTTTATTAACAATATTAAATAGGGAAGTAAAATATCAAGCCATGTCACAGCATTCGATTATTCAATTATATTAATTTAATAAAAGTAATCCCACATCTACTTGTTTCTCCCATAAATGGCTAAAATATTCAATCCAAAAATGCATTTTAATTATGAAATTCTTCTTAAATGGCTTCTGCTGCAATGACAATATTTTATTATCAATATTAAATATACAAGATGAAATAAATTTAAGAATTTATTTAGAATCCTGGAATAACGTTAATAAAACCTTATTTTCAACTGGAAATTATGATATAATCTAGTGGAAATTAACCCTTTGAGGTCGAGTGGCGACTCCAAGGCGCCGCTAAAAATTATTGTGCCACGTTTCAAAATAATTTTCATCGAATTTACTCATATTCAAAAAATTGTCAAGACCTCTTAAATGTTGCACAAGTCACCAAATTTAATCCCATAACGTATAAAATGCTCCAAGTTATATAAAATGGACGCACGGTGAGTCTAAACAAATACTTTGGATTTCCAGTTGAAATGGTTCCGACTGCAAAGGGTTAATATGCGCGAAGAGATCGATGCATACGAAAGGAAAAGAAACGCGTGGTGTCGGTAGACTTGTAAACGATTCCCGTGCGATAACGTTATCGTCGGGTGCGATAGGGAGAGGCCCAGTATAAATTGATAAACGATAACACGACTCTAATATCGACGGAATCGTAGACGCGGTATGCAATCATCGAAAAATCTGAGCGGCGCGGGCAGGCTTGTTATTGGTATTCTGGAAATAGAATCAGCCGTGCGCTCTCTATTGTTTTGCTTCCGGTAAGCCGAACTCTCGTTACGATGCGAATGTTTATTGACTCGTTCTCCTGACTGGCTTTCTTTAATATCGTCCGCGGGCCCGAATCACGCGATACGATTACAGTATTTCCATTGACTCCGCTATGTATTCGTGATTGGTACGTTTCATCGGCGTAATCGATTGAACTGTCGGGTTCTGGAAATAGCCGCGGGACGCCGCTTAGATGATAAAGCCTTCCTGCGTTTTGCCGGGGCTCTCTCGGGCTCTCTCGGGGCCCGGCTTCGCAGTCCGCAGCCTGTTTTCCGTTCGCCCGAGATACCGCCAGCAATTTGCTTTTTCCTGCCGGTAATGCAATCCTTGCTTTTCCTGCGATTTTTTGGTCGCCGTTAGTTGAAAGTGCTTCCGGAGTCGAGGGGCATTAATTGCCCCGCGCCAAGCGAAAAACCGTAAACAAGAAAAGGGAACTTTCTATAAAACAAATTTTACAATGTCGCGTTCATCTCTCGCGAACTGTTTCTTCTTCCTGCGACGGGCGGCCCCCGTTGGATTACACCGCGGTCGCTTCCGGTTTCGCGAAATTCGATTTCTAACGAGTTCGAACGCCGCCGGATGCGAACTTTATTTATTGCAACGGATAAGAAAAAGTCATTTATTGCGACGGAAATAAGACGCGCCTGCCGATGGCAGCGGAAAACAAAAAGGTATTTATGGCGAATGGGAAACGAGATATTATTTATCGCGGACGTGAACAAAGGAAGCGTTTATCGCAACAGAAAATAAAAAAAATTATTCGACGCGACGTATATTTTGGTTTTATTTTGTTGAAATTGTGAGGACTTTTTTTTAGAAAGTAATTGGATAAATTGCTTTTTGTAAATTGGTGATGTAAGAAAAATGAGAAAGAGTCTGAGTAAATTACAAGTGTAAAATTGTAATGAGGAATTAGCCTTTTTATGGGAAGTGAAGACAGTGTCCGTTAATTACGAGAAACTAAATAGTTTCTATAACTAAATTGTTTCCTTTTTGAATCATTTTAGGAGATTATGGTTACATGTCACATCGACATTTTTAAATTCTTTTAATTCTTCTACTATAACATAACACTACTTGTAATATTATTTCAAATAAGATGTTATTTGAAATATTAGTTTAGATAACGTGTTATCTGTTTTAAATTATTCGAAATAATTATATAGTTAAATTTCATGTCTGTGGTAGATTTTATAAAATAAAATCTCGTTGTCGATTATCATATTCGAAATCTTCCCTTTAACGACATAGAAACTCACTCGCTACTTATATTTTGTTAAATACTTCGCGTTCTTTAAATATCTCCCTCAATGAAACATTCGTACTTATACAACAAACGACATTGATAAACAAAACTATTTAATTAGAACTTAAAACGTCACTGTAATGGGCACCGTAATTGATACACGATAACCCTATCCTCATTTGAATTCCAAATAAAATTACCGCGGCTCCGATATTAACAAATAAAAGAGAACAATCGTCAGCCATCTTTTCGTAAACGTTTCGAACGGATGATCGACGGTTAATAACACAGTCGGGCGGCGAAATGAGAGGAAACGGGGGCTCGTGCAGAAACGACAGGTCCGCACGGTTTTTTGGCAGTCGGAGAAGACCGTTGGCCATGGACACGCGCATCTGCTTTCAGGAACAAAATGACGAACTCAGTCACGCGTGCCGGAACGAATGCGGACGATGGCGAGGCCCGCCACCGGCCCGCAGGTTTCTCGAATTAGAAATGTGTGTCTCTCGCAATGACATCACAGGCGGCTCGGTCATTCGAGCGGGACGATGATCGTGTGCTCGTGCACCGAGAGAGAGAAAGAGAGAGAGAGAGAGAGAGAGAGAGAGAGAGACGCCGCGCATCAACCAGACGAATCCCAGCAAATTACCCCATTCGTCCAGTTGCTCATCGGACCCAGTCGAACTCCCGTCGATCCGGTGATCGATCAATTAGCAGCGAGCCGCTCATGACACTCGACTAATAATCCAATTAATTCAAGTCCCATTAAACGGATAGACGCGCCGAAAAGAACGAGTTCCAGGCTCGGGCGCGCTTCAACGGCACGTGAAGCGTTGCACCGTGCTCGACTTGTCACGGAACGTTGAAAATCACTTTTTCCGTCTGTCCTTCGAAAACTGGCTTTCCCTGGTCCAGATCTTTCGTTTTCTCTTGAAATTTTTTCGCGGCGGGCCTCTCTTTCTCGATGGTTTTGTTCCGATGGACCTCGATCGATTTTATTCGAAGCCGAGATGAGAAATAACTACCTCTGTACATGGTGATCCAAGTCATTTGTTCACCTCGTGCGATTTTGAAAATATGCGTTTGACAGCAAATTTTTCAATACAAATGTTTCGCGGTTTGGAGGAGTTTAGTATGTAGTGTGCATTTATTTTTTGTAGGTAGAGCTGTTCTGGAGATTTGGTGGTCAAAATTCATTTGTTAAAAGGGATGCTGTTTTTTTATATTAGAATATGGAAGAATATCGAATTCTAGGTAAAAAGGTGTAAAATAAAGGTTCGATGTGGGCCTTTCATTTGCTCTAAACCCAGTAGCTAATCAAATAAGAGATTTAATCTTATCACGGATTTCTGCATTTGAAAATAGAGGAAAATAATGCCAAGTATTAAAATAATTTCAAGTAATAGATTATTTTCATTTATTGATGAATTTATTTACAAAACTTTGTTATTGTTTTAATGGTATAATCATTCTTTTTATACTTGCTTTGAAGCATAGATGAATTTAATTAAGGTTCATTGGATCAAGGAGTTCAATTGGGCAGTTTGGTTGATCTAAAATGCTAAAACTTTAAAGATTCTTAATAAAAGATGATTAATTTAAAAAATGACTTCGAAATTTGGCTAGCGATATTTCCTCTCGATCTTTCAATATTGGAAGCTTGAAAAAGGATATCAAAAATAAAAATTTCGGATCATTTATTTTAGGTGATAAGGTCTTTGTAAAAAAAACAATAGAGCACGATCAAGTCAGTGTTTCAATATAATAAATTTCAATTTGTTGAAGTCAGGATAGGTGGTCTTCATCCTTGATAAAACGTTAAAGGTTCTTAATAAAAGATTGATAATTATATTAGTAGTTTGAGAAAGAATATCAAAAATAAGAATTTCCTTTCATTTATTACAGATGATGAGATTTTGTAATTTACAAAAGAATGGAGCATTATCAAGCCAATGTACCAATCTAATAAATTTCAATTTGTTGAAGCCAAGATACGTGCCTTTTTTCCTCGCTAATATTATGTAAAATATAATAGATAACTTACCTCTAATATAAAATATTAAAGATGTTTAATAGAAGATCGATAATTATATTGGGAGCTAGAAAAAAAATATCAAAAATAAGAATTTCCGTTCATTAATTTCAGATAACAAAGTCTTCGTAAAAGAACAATGAAGCACGATCGAATCAGTGTCCCAATCTAATAAATATCAATTTGTTAACGTTGGAATAGGTGACGTTCTTCCTCGCAGAAATATTAAAGATATTTAATAAAAGATCGATAATTATATTGGGAGCTTGAAAAAGAATATAAAAAATAAGAATTTCCGTTCATTAATTTCAGATAACAAAGTCTTCGTAAAAGAACAATGAAGCACGATCGAATCAGTGTCCCAATCTAATAAACATTAATTTGTTAACGTCGGAATAGGTGGCGTTCTTCCTCGCAGAAATAAGAAACACGTGGAGCGCGCAGAAAGTGAACGACTAGAACACGGGACCTGCCTAATGGTATCTGATTACAGTGGGCGTCGAACTTCCCTTTTTTCCGTGCCGCGTCGGGGAACTTTCTGAAACACCTGCCTCCGCGTCCCGGTGTACCGTTAATTCACGCATTAAATGTGCCTCCATTCCCAATCCCCCGTGAATATTACTCTTCTCCCGCGGTAATCAACGGTTGCTACTAAGATCATGCACAGAAAGCAAGAGCTACGCCTTTCGCGGCTGATCGCGCTCTCGTGCCTTCGAGACGCTGCACTAGATTCCTGCGCTAGATCCTCTCCGATAATGCTCCTTTAATCGCTCAGCGAACGACGGCCCCCTCTTTGTTGGAACCTGTACCGTGGGATGTGGGTTTTCGATATCGATTGAGTCATTCAAAACCTGTACGAGGCTTACGTCTCTTTTATGACCCGCGGGCACGCTGCCGGTTTTTCAACCGTTTTAACACCCGATTTCCTGACCGTTTTCCAGCAATGCCGTTCGGGAATTTCTGAACACGATGTTTTTCGATCGACTTGCCGCACATTTATCTGTGGACTAATATGTTAGGTTGGTAAGAAAATAATGTCGGTTTCCAAAATATATCTTTATATCGACATATCACAAATCGGTTTTTTTAATCAAAATAAAATCCATTACGATCTACACATTTTTGCCAATATATTGACAGTTTGTTAATTGCAGTAGCGTAAAATTCTGTTGTTCTGGAATTGATAAATTCTTCAACCGAATATTACACGAACTTGCTTGGTATCTATTACGAAGTCAATAAGTTCAAGTGAGCACAAATTAACAGTACGAACAAAAGCATACCTATCTGCACTGTAAGATGACATTGGAAGGTAAACAGAAAAAAGTGGATTGTTATCCCAAAACATGCGTGAAAGTTCGAAAGTTCGAAAATCGACATTAATTTCTTACCAACCTAATAACAGCTTTAACACTAAACCTACCGAGCTCGAATAGTGGCTACGCGTTTTGCTTTAGAAGAATGGCAAGACTGGATTTATTTAGACTTTCTGCCATTTGTATTATAATTTATGCTTCAATCGTGATATACATTTAATAATTTCCTATGTAAAAGTCTTTATAATCTAAACAATTTTAAAAGAAAAGGTGGGAGATCGGTCATTTTAACCGACTTGGTAGATTCAGTGTTAAATTGTCTTGTACCATTTCTTTTCTAATTATATGATCGAAATCGAATTAACGCATTCAGACGCGATTAAAATACACTGTGCTCGTTTTCGTAAAACTTCTCAGTGTTTTTAAAAATTAGTAAATGAAGTTTTCGTTGAAATACGTTCAGCATAGGGGTACATTGTGCGGTAGTTTCCCCGACGATAGGGGCGGGAGTGCTTAGGCGTCTTAGGATTAAACTTCTCCTTTTCAGTCTGAGCTCTATACTTCGTCCCTCGCAGTCCCTAATGTCGGAAAACTCGAGGAAACATTGCGGTAGCTTCGTTTCTATTCGAGACACGTTCGTGTATTTGAGAAATAAGAATAAACTGAAACTAACAGATAATATCAGAATTTTTTATTAAATAGGTACATTGTGCTTTTAATAAACTCTGTCTAAGGTAATCTAAGTGCAAAGTGATTTATTGTAGAAGTTAATAAAAATAGAATCTAAAAATTTGGTTAAGCGACTGCTATATCATGCAAATGTTAATGTAATTTTGTTTGGTTCTGATAATTGAGGTTTTAGCAAAACTGTAAAATTTAGTTAAGCGACTTCTATATTACCGAAATGTTAATTTAATTCTGCATAGTCCTGATAATCGAGGTTCTACTATAACTATAAAATTTATTCAAGGTACTTCTATAATATGCAAATATTAATATTATTCTGCTTGGTCCTTATAATCAAGGTTTTACTACACTATAAAATTTAGTTGAACGACTGCTATATTATTTTCAAATATTAATGTAATTCTGCTTGGTCCTGATAATCGAAGTTCTACTGCAACTATAAAATTTAGTTAAGAGACTGCTGTATTATTTTCAAATATTATTGTAATTCTGCTTGGTCCTTCGAGGTTCTATAAAATCCACCCAATGCTATAATTTTAGAAAATACACCAATCATAGTCCCACGTCATCGAAACAATTGAAAAATAGCGCTTAATAACTGAACGTAGCATTCTAAAAACGCAATGAAACGAAAAATTAATATTCTGCGATAAGCTATTTCCAAGAATCGTGGAAAAATCGTGTTAAACTTGCATTCGATAACTGCACCCATTGCAGACGATTTCGTGGAACGGTCGAAAGCTTTGGCAGCCCTTCGATCCCATAAAACTCGTAAAACGAAACCGATGATTAGGTGCACGAAGCACGATGGAAACCGGGGTTCCGATAAAATCGATGAGGTGTATCATTCAGGTGTAGTTTCTAATAACCCGAGGACGCGTTGCCGATCGATAATTTTAGGCCAGTTACGTACGTGCATTTATGCGTGCAATGGATTACCCTCTTCCGCGATGGAACGCTCAGTTGCAAATCGTACTTGACCTACCTACCTTATCTCGCTTTTCCATTCATTTTGCAGCAACGATCTTTCACGCAATTGCAATTAGCGTTGTAGGAATATATTTGATAAAGAGTTCGTTTAAAATTAGAAAAACCATAGACTAGGGTAATTAACAGAGTAATTGTGTCTAGTGCGACATTCTTTAGACGAATATTTTATTCAGATAACGATTAATTCATTATTTGTCATTGATTATTCTATCCATTTATTTGGATAAATTGTTTTACGTATTTAGAGGAATAATTGAGCCATCCAGTGCACACATCGATTAACTCCACTTTTGGAAAAATCTTAAATTTAAGTGTCAAAGCACTTGGTATAGTCATAACTTTTTATATTTATAATAACTTTCCTGAATAATAAAGATTAACACCATTAAACGGCAAAATTTTTCTTTTTTTGGCTATTCTTTCTTGTTAATTTTATACATTAAATAATATTAATTTTATACATCAAATTATACGTTAAATGAAAGCTATATTTGTATTTATTCATTCTACATTATATATGTGAATCTATGTTATAACAGGAATTTTAAAAATCAATGTACATCATTTCATCGCGTTTCTCGACTTTTTGTTTTATGGAGTTAGTCGATGTGTGCACTGAACGGCTCAATTCTTTATTCGTATAAATTGTTTTATGTATTTATAAGAATAATTCTTCATTCAGTATTTATAAGAATAATTCTCCATTCAATATTTATAGGAATAATTCTCCATTCAGTATTTATAAGAATAATTCTTCTTTCAGTATTTAAAAGAATAAATCTCCATTTGAATAAATTATTCTATATATTCATGCGAATACTTCTTTATCCGATTAAATTATTTCATCTACTTATCTGTTTAGAGATTGCATAATTATTCGAATTAAACATAAAACATTTCACATCCCATCATTTTCATTCAAATCAATTATTTTCCTTACGAATTCCTGTACAAATTTTATGATGATTATTCGCCGACCTATTGTTATAATAATCGAATAAAATCCGCAGTCTCACGATTACATTCACCAGTCGATTAATTTAATCGTCGACTGATCGATGGATGCCTTTGATCGTTTTCATTAATCATTCAATCAGATTACAAACTCGAATCAATCGCTGCCCAACACTGCATTGAGCTAATACCAATTATGGTAAATCCTAATTTCCTAGTTTCGATTTCAGTGTAATCATTTTAATATCGTGAGAATTTTCAGCGTGTAACGCATGTTAACCTTTTGCAATCTTATGTCTGTTCTTAACCCCAAGGCTAGTTATTTATTTTCTAATTTTTACATAAAACATAAACATATTTACATATATCTAAACTTTGAACTATTCAAAATTAATAAATTTTGATTTTTTACATTATGTAATCTTAATATTTCTTGCATCTTCTACCTTTTCGAACTTTGCAATTACATATTAGATTTTATGAAATTGTCGTAATTCTTTTCTGAAAGTTTGCCAAACTATAAACAGATTTGATAAACAAATTATATTAATTATACACTATACAATCTACCTAAAAGTAGCAACATTTGAGAAATGGTTCTTTTAACCCTTTGCACTCGGAACCATTTAAGCTTAGTTCCAAAATTGCTATTTTGACCAGTTATAGTATAGTATTTGGTATAATTTATGCATGTGAAATCGAGTCTTGTGACTCGTAAAACTATTACGTTTTTAACAGATGGGTCTTTAATAATGCCGACATTATTTTGTTAATTGTATAACAATTTTCATTGGCGCTTCAGAGGCGCCACTCGAGTGCAAAGGGTTAAGAATTAACCTCGCATATTATGTAGTACCGTTCGTTCGACGAAAATGAATTCCGTACCAGCACGGCACCAACGTATAAGCTTACTGCGACCGCAAGGGGTTAATCGATCAACTCCGCCAGTGAAAATTGAAACACAGAATAGAAACGAAGTCGGTAACAACTTCTGTATATCCCCGGCAGCCGCCTCGCTTACGAAACCTTTCGCAGTATCATTTGCTTTCCGCGATCCGCGATCCGCGATTACGGGAGTTATACTATCGCAATTTATTCTGTTCGCGTTACTC
>NC_135782.1:10818196-10880292 GCF_028453695.1 Augochlora pura
AATCATGGTTATTGATAATCAAAAACTGTCTTCCTTAATTACAATAGTTATCTTTTAACAAATCAGCAATCTCACCATCTATAAATTATTATTTACAACAAAATAGGATGTTTGTTCCTTATAATGAATACTTCTAACCGAACACTATTACCGTCATTTATAATGATTATTGGGAATCAAAAAATTCTAGTTCTTTATAATCAATAATTAGTAAACAGAATCATTTAAAGTAATAATTTATTGGTTGTTCAACAATTTTGTCTCGTTTTAGTTATATCAGACATGGTATATAGCTCAGTATCGTGGAGAATGACAATTGAATTAATGTTTCATGAATTATGATTACAAAGTAATTCAATTGTCTTGTATTCATATGGTTCTTTAATTTAAAATTTGGCTCCTTTAATCGATTTAATGACAATGTTATTCGCAGTTCAGGCCTCTTATTCGATTAACCTAATTTAAATGTAATTCAGTTTTACGAATGAAAATATAATTACGAATTATAATGTATAATGTAATTAAAAATATAATTACGAATAATAATTATATTCCAAATTACAAAAAAATGAGGAATGAAGGAAATGAAATTGAGGAGTAACAAGTGCTTAACATTAATTATTTCTAGTGCAATTTGTGTCATTTTGTCAATATGAAAAGCGACAATGGAACAAAAATAGACATCAAACGTAATTTATTCATAGTTCTCCAAATAATTCATACATTGACATTAAATCATGCAGGCCTAATTCAATTATACCCACGATTACGGTGATTAACTAATAAATTAATAAGGAGTTTGATTTATGAAATCACCGCGCGAAACAGACGCGGAACTGATCTATTTCGGAAACTTGTTTGGATCTCTCCATAGATCATAGTATAGACGTGCGAGAGTAACATCGTTAGATTTCTAATTGTTTGAAAATAAATGATCGAAACGACCGACAGAACGGGTGAGTTAACGGGACAGATAAATATTTGAAGTTTGAAAATTAATGGCTCGATCGTCGCGCCGCGATGCGCCAATTTGCAGCTTATCAAAAAAATGAGCTGCACTGGAAACCGCTGAAATCGAACAACAAATCTCTTGGACGTTTTAAGTGAAAACGACCCAGATTTGCGAAGAGCACATTAGGGCGAAGCATCTGCATTACGTGCCATTAACCCATATACGGAGTTATTAAACGAAAGGAAACCAAGGTCTAAGCAATCGTCGTTAAATAAATGCTCGAAGAGTTGGCGTGCATAAAATTGCATTAAATTTTCGGTGCGAACGAGTTCCGTCGTGAAGCCTATTCTCCTTGGAACCTATTCTCTCTGTTGAGTTGTATTCTACATAATATTTCATAATTTATTTATTTGACGAGGGCAAATCTAAATAGAAACGGCCATTTAAACAATCGTCGTCTTAACTGAAATTTCTTTAGTTAAGAAAGCCATTCTCTAATAAATGAAATTTAAAAATAAACTTTTCTTGTTTATAATGTTAATAACTCTGGTTAGTAATGGTTAGAGTTATTAGTATTTATTTTTGTTATTATTTATAATTGCTAATATTTACAATTATCAATATTTATTGTGGCCTTTAGTATTCTTAACGTGGATGAGATTGTAATACCTATGTTATATTAATAATTGTAAATGTTAGTAAAGGTGAATGTTAATAACTGTAATAATTCATCTTAATAAGGTGAACATAAATTATCGCAATCATTGATGTAATATACGAGAAAGTTAAAATTTTGTGATTTAGAAGATTAGAAAGTTAAACAAAATTTCTATTAAGTCGACGACTAATAACTTAAGTCTCTCTATTAAACATTCAATTTAAATTACTATCGTTTAAAATGTTTTAATGTTTAATTAATTATGAATGCAGGTCGCGATATTTCCATTGAATTTCCATGGAAGCATTGTCTTCCACATTTTCGACCAATCGATATCGTTTTACATCGGCATTACATTTTTTTTCGGAGATTGATGCGAAATCGAAGAAGGCTCGAAGCGCAGCTTTTTTTATGTCACTGTTACAGCTGCGCGAAATTCCTTTCACGGATTACGAGCACTCGCGATGGAATCATTTTATGCTCAATGGGTGTGAACTATGCATCCAAGAATCCAGAGCCAGGAACGTTATTCGCGAAACCTTAGGGGACATATTAGCACGTCTTTAGGTACGTCACGTAATTATGGCTTCTGAGAAGTCAAGAATTCCCATCCTCTTTATGGTTGACTAAATACCGTGCGTTTTCTCAGCGAGAACAATGCGCCAACGTGCGAGAAAAACAGGGAGACAAAGAACTCGCTGAACATGCGATCTAATTGAAAAATGGCTATCGATGCGACGGTAAATCAAACGTAGAAATTATAATTAGATTGCGCGATAATTAAGTATTAAGTTAAACTATTCGAGGGATCTTAAATATTTTTCATGTCTCTAGACTCGTCAATTAATTTTGTAGCTATATATATTAAAAAACTCTTTCTTTTATAATTTATTGTATTTGTGTCACAGTTTCTTGGATATTTTCAAAAACTAAATACAATAACATAGTCTATGTAAAAATTTAACGTTTTCCTACTTTCCCACAAACATTTTGATAATCATTTTCAAAAATAAATTTAAAACAATGGAGAAACAATAAAACTGCTGTTATTATTAATTTCATTATATTTACTACAATTTTTAAGATATACAATAAAATAAGAAAACAAATAGTGGTCTCACAAGCAGTTGCAAATAATTGTTATTTCCAGCAAGTTCCCCATTCGATCATTCTATCGCAGTATAATGCATAACAATTGCGCGAATTTCTACCTACTTTTCATAGCATTCATGTCACAATTTATTAACTTTTATAACGCATTATTTCATAGCATAATAGTTTCATCGTAATATTATATGCAGATCGCTCATTATTATTACCTGCGTTCGAAGATCGATCGCACAAGTTCGCACTTTCTCGTTTGCAGTAAACATTATTGCGCAGACGTAAAATCAATTCCGATGCTGCATTTGTATACCAATTATCGAATAATCAGTTGGCTTGTCGGGAGGTATTCTCCTACTAATTGCATGGCTCTTCGCTGGCTATTATCGTGCTTTATCTGCCATAAATCCGATGGTGATTCATATCGACTTCTTTCCTATTATAACAACCTTCGATGATTTAGTTTAATCGTTGACTCTGATTTAGACGTAGACAGACAATTACTTCACAGATATTTCGAGCTATATTAAGACATTGTTTTCTATTGTTCTTTGCTTCCCTTATGCAATTATTGCATCTTATATTTCGCTATATTTATGTATCATTTCGATTAGCCTGTTATCTTTCCATACTTCCATTTATTTCTTTATTTTTGTTCTTTTTTGTATTCACATTATCTACCGATGTACATACTTTACTTTCAATACGAGTGCTTTTTATTTATTCATTTATTTGTTTGGCTTTATAGCATGTTATCAATATAGTAATCTAATATATATTTACGTCGTATTGATAATGAATTTAATCGAAAGTTTATTGTTTAACTTAAACAATACATTGGTGTATTACAAGTTGATTAATTAAGTAATTAAATATTGTTATTATTTTTAATAATGAATTTCTTATTTTAATATACGTTTGCGGTATAACTTGAGATTTTGAAAATATTTCATTTGCAAATAATAATTATATTTTCCACTTAATACGAAATTACGTGAACAAGTCCATGAATCGTTTATTTCTTATTTCATACGTGCAAATTAAATGTTATTATTTATTCGAATTTAAGAGAAAATAACATAATTAGTGTTCTTTGTTTTTTTTTCGTTCGTCGTGTAATAAATATTACCATTTATTATTGAAGAATTTGCACCTTTCTCTATGAATTCAATAATGATTAATAATAATTAAAATTATATTTATAGACTACGATTCCTTTCACGCTGCGTTGAGTAGCACTTATTTCTCCTTAATATTATTAATAATAGTGCCAGATAATTTTTGTTTCCTTTACCGTTTTTATCTACATCTGTTTTCTAGACTTTGATAACAGAAGAATTTAATTTGATTTCAATGTAAAAGAAATTAATAATATTCATATTTAGTAGATCCCGCATGAAATCACGAGTCTGACTCGCTAATATAGTGCAAGGAGTTAAATAATTTATATAGATCTCCATAAATAATAAAAAATTATTCTATCACTTATTTAAACAACCAAGCAACAAATAATTCCTTCAAATAATCATTTAAATAAACATCTGTTCGAATTATATCCAAACCACTATAAATTAATATAATTTCGATCGAAAATGATTTTCGAAAAGAAAAACAGCCTCCAACTTTGTTGAAATAAAATCTCGGATGACTCGACTAGTTGCAACATCGTTAAAAGCGTTGTCCAGCATTGCTCATCGATGATAGAAAAATCCCGTTCCCTTCCCTTTCGTGGCAAATCTCTGCGCGGATGCGACCACGATGCAGAAACCGTGTCGCGCGATTAATACAGGTACCTCTATTTAGCAACGTTAGCGGAAACAATACGAAATTGGTCGGCCCACGCGATCACGGGATCATTGAAATACGCATCGGATGCACAGAGGATCCGCGGCCTGTCCGTCGCAGATCGAAGATACGGCCGTCGAGATCGATGATTAATGCTCGGAACTCGGTTTATCCGGTGCTCGTTTATTATCTCCGGCTAATCCACGAGAAATCTCGTTTGCCGCGCGCGCACGCGCACGCGATGCTTATCCGCCGCGGTTAAATCGGCCCGAATCAAACCGATGGAAAGTGATTTTAGGACTTTCGGTCTCCGTTCGCGTTGCCGCTAGTTCCCCTGTCAATGACAAGGAGAGGAGGGACCGCCTTGGAAAACGAGTCAATGAGTCATGGCGCGACGGCATCATTCGCGTGTTTATGAGCGGTCGTCGCGCCGCCGCACACTTGCCGGGACGAGCTCTCAATGTCTCTCCTCATGAATAATGATCGACGCGGCCTATGGGATGCGTTTTATTGCTATTTATTGCTTAATTACACGGCACACGGAAAACCACCGGCTCGGTTGCCCGCTCGCGAACTGCTCGGCGCGTTCGCCGCGTTCAAAGGGGCGACGAATTAATTCCGTAACTGTACTTCGGTGAAATATCGTCGAACAAGAAACAATCTTTCGCTTTTTACTTGCTTTTTCTACGATTCCGGCTTGTTTTCTACGCTCGATCAATTTTGTCTATATATGAAATGGCTGAATTATTGTAGGGATTACTGTTTGGAAATCTACTATTATTATATGATATTACTAACGGCGAGAAACGACGTTGGGTAACGATCAAAGTAACAGTAACGGTTTATTAATAATAACGTACAGCCACTTCCTACGATTTAACACATTGAACGCCGCGTCACCCAAATATGGGTAACACTAACTTCTGACCAATCTCGAAAATTCATTTTTATTGTAATATGATTGACCAAATTGAATTTGACTAGAACGTTTCGAATGTGAATGAGTTCTAATGCTGTCTTCTAGGATAAATATTAATTTTCTAGTTTGACTTTAATTAATTAAATTGCCTTAATTATGTGCCGATTTTAGTGGTCGATTATCGGCAGTGAACGTGTTAAAGAACAACGACAATAACAACAACGACGACTATTCTTAACACAAGATTCATCAGACCAGTCAAAATGATTGGTTTTGCAATTTCAATTGAATATTCCTACCGCATGTAACATTTTCTTTCCAAAATGATATCATGGTTTTTGTAGCTATAACTAAAGAATCAGTTTCATGAACTTTATATTATTTTATATGTAATAGTAAGAAATATATTTTTTATTATTGACACTTATACCAGTACCAGTCGAAATGACTGGTACATGTTTCTATGCGTTGAAATGTTATTAGGGCAGCTACAATTATATAACAATTATATAACAATTGATAGGTACTGCAACGTTTTTTCGGGACAGAATATATGAGGTTGATATAAAGAAGACCGCGCATAAGGTTCTCCTTGGCTATTTGTAAGTGCGAATTCGATGTTCGGAGTTTCTGCAAACAATTAAGCGTTTGATTAATTGATAATGTCTATAGAACTAATTTGTATTACAATTAATATTATTCAACTTTTTTGTCATTTTTAAGAGTAAATAAAGACTGGAAACACTACTAAGTACATTTTCTGAAGTAATTTTGACTGGTCTTGTTAGAAATAGGTATATTTAAATAGCCGGTAATTCTAGTGTTAACAATGACAACGTAACAACTATATCCACAACGACTACGACACTATACACAACTATGCAAGACGTTCTTTTACGAATGCCTCGATCTTTTCCGTTGGCCCTTCCGCTCTTGTAATCTGTCCTCTCATTATCTTACCATTCTCTCTCTCTCTCTCTCTCTCTCTCTCTCTCTCTCTGGCGTACAGTTTTTCACACTTTGTCTCATTCCCCTTCTTTACCATTTGGTCACGCAGGACTTCGAGGAACCAATACAATGATTTCAGATCACTCGAAGCTGCCCTACATTCTGCCAATATCTGTTATATTCATTCACACTGTTTCTAATTTTCATTCTCGAATTTCGATTTCTATGGAATGGTGTCAGAAGACGCTTCCCGAATTCTAACTCTTTGTACTCGAAATTATTTAACTGTAAAGCTAAGATCATTTTTCTGGCTTGTTGTGTTTCCATTTTATACGGCAAAGTTCATTTTTATATACATGAAAGACTCATGCCGATAGTTTCAGTGTTAGCAATTGTTTAAATCTGAACTTAGTTAGTACAAACATTATTTTGGAACGTGATGAAACAATCTTGAGTGGTGCTTTGAAATTTAATTATTTCTCCGTAATTAATTTTGTCTCTTCTCGTACAGTAGTTTTTAAATCAATTTACTGATATTATTTTTCTCCAGCTGGATTTAAAAATGTGCATATGGTGTATCTGTTTCTACCATTGGGTATTTTGACGTGTTCAGCATTTCAAAATAGTCTCTAATTTTGAATGATTTTACATATACAAATCAAGAACATATTGCGTTATAATAACGATAATAATCATGTTAAAGAATCCTTGATTCAGTTAAACGGAAAATACAAGAGTTGTTACATAACTTTGATATTCGCTTGTTTCCCATCGAGTTATATTTTAGTGCAGATCATAGCAATAACTGGTTCTAAAAAGATTGAATAATAAATTTTGTTCTTATAAACTTTTTTTTTTGAAAATTATTGTCACCTTCTTTTCCTTATTCTATATTGAAAATAGTTTGTTTATAAGATCTCCTAAAGTTACACAGGAAGTCTAATCCAATTAGGTCATACCTTTGAGAACGAATCTCGCAGTGACACACATACACACACTCTTCGATACTATAAACAAAATAGCGATAAGAGCTATGGGGAGTAGGACCTCTCGAGCATCAGGCATACGATCGTCAGTTCAGTTCTGGCACCGCTGGAGAGAGGACGAAGTACGAAAGACATAAATTTACACCCTGATTAATTCATCTATATTCTATAAATAATCAACAATATAATATAACAACATAATATAATAATATAATCATTTGACAATTTAAACACTATCTGTGGATCCAAGACCGAGCTTTAATTACTCGCCTGGCGACAGAGACAAGTAAAGTTAAAAAAAATCGACTGTTTAATATCTATTTAATATTCCAAAAACTAAGAACAAGATTTTGATAACAAACCTATATCAAAGATGTTTAGAATTTCGAAAGGATTTCTTTCAAACATGTAACAAAATTCGTAAAAGTAAATTTTTAGAAAAGTATCACTACCTTTTAACAAAAGTGATGAAACTTTACATATTGTTAACGTTTCAGTAAAAATAGATATCTTTAGTAAATAAACGTCTTATTATATTAAAAGTACATATCATAGTGCAACATATAACAATATAAACGTATAGTTCAATATACATGTAGTGCCATATTATTTCACTTAGTGCGCAAGACAAATAAAAAAAGTGACCAAAAAAATAAAATAATAATAACAAATATTAAAAAGATACAAAGAAATGAAATCCATATTTTTGTAGACATGATAGAAAATTTTATCCTCCATTAAGAAGAAGATTCTTTTCGAACAAAGAGTGCGCGTCCGTGAAACGTGTTCGTTAACCTTTTGTCGGTGAGTATGTGTGTTTTATCTCTCGCTATTAATTTCTCGCTTATTCTTTCATAACACAAGCTACCCGCTACCATCATCTCGAGAACGAATCACGCCGAGAGGAGGATGATCGTATGTAAATCCTCTTCGCGAGCCGGCAGACACTGTCAGGTTTTTCCACGTTGGTTTACGATGTACATACTCGGCCGTCCAATCACTATTACTCGCCTCCGCGGCGCACGTGGACGCGCGATCATTTCGTTAAATTATGGCCTACCAGCCGTGGCTCTTAACCTCCCGCGAATCGTATACGGGGAATTATATAATCTTAATTGCGACTGAATTCACGCGATGCAACCGCCGATAACGATTTCCCCATTTGGTTTCGGCTCCTCTGTCCGCGGTTTCACGGACGAGCCGCGGTGAAAACGCCGCGCGGAATTCTTTTCTAACACACCTTTCATCGCCTCTTTAATGGATTCCGATCACATCGTCGATCACACACGGCGTCTCGCGGCATTTTCACGGGAAAAGGTGTGCGCGCAGCTGCGTTGTCAACGAAAATTATTGGTGCCGTGTTTGCGCATTGATTCATTGCGCCGCGAAATAGTTGCGTTTTATGCGCAACGCGCCAGTCCATTGCGTTTAACGATCTAGCCGATGATTTTCACAGTTTCGGTTATGCTGAAGCGCGATTTATTTCGTCGTCCCATTTCGTCGCTCATTTCGTAGGAAATATTGCGCAGCTTTTTTCAATTTTAGTCATTTTAATAGAATAAAGTGATCGTTTTGTTATATATTATACACAATCTTTATATAATCTGCTTTTGTAAAGTTGACAGAATTTATTAGATGTTTACGATGTTTTACAATGTTTCTATATGTCGATAATTATCCAAGTGCTATTAATATCGTTATAAAGAATGGCAAAAGTTTAAATGAAATCACTAATTAAAAATATTGAACGATTAACTAATTACACTATTCTAGATTTAGTAATGGCTTTACTTGTATCATTTTATCTCGGCTATATCCTCCATTTTGAAATATTAAATTATTTCAAGAATTAATTAATTGTTCTAGCTTCCAATAAATTGATTTACTTTAACTTCTATCTATTCCATCTATTATTTAAAAAATCACAGTTCTTTATAGTAATAGTAATTCTATCTATTCTTTATATAAAATAATTCTTTATGCAGATAGATTATTCTATCTATTTATTAATTTTAATACTCTAAGAAACTTTATCGATAGCGTCGAATGAAATTGTAACCATTAAATTCTTTATCTCTTATTTTAATATAACACGAACTTAATATATATATTTAATACAAATTTTCTTATCTCTTCCTCTATCTCTTATTCTAATATAATTTAAATTCAATATATATTTAATACAAATTTTCTTATCCCTTATTCTAATATAACATAAATTCAATATATATTTAACAGAAATATTCTACTCTTTTCCAGTCACCGAGCTCTGTTCAAATCCTTTCCTTCCGAGATAATTGCGTACAAGAAAGTAATAGCGAAGCCTCTCGATCCTATCAACATGCTATTTTCTCGCACGAAGTCGCTTCGAAAACAGGGAAAAAGCAAACAAGCGTACGCTTCTTTCTAGGCAATTTATATTGCGAAATCGGCCGTGCCGATCGTGATCGATTTTTCGAAAGACCAGGGCGACGCTGCGACCGAAAAAAGGGCAAATTACAGGTTGCGCTTCGTATTTCGGGCTACGACGAACGCGGAGCCCCGTTCACAAAGGACATTCGAGAGAGAGAGAGAGAGAGAGAGAGAGAGAGAGAGAGAGAGAGAAAGAGAGAGAGAACCGCCTCCTAATACGGAACAAAACCGCTACAGGAGTTTCGTGACTTTGTCCAGCTGCGATGGAAAAAACTGTGCCCGTTAATAGCGCGCTCTCCTAGAAGAACGTGGCCGCAGTTTTAGAGCCCATAAACGAAGCCTCGTGGCCAGGAATTAGAACGTATTGTGTTTCCGATCCTATCGAAAGTAGAACGGTTCGGAGTGTTTGCCCGATATCGATCTCCGGGAAACATTAAATTCGACGGAAACGCGTTCGCGGGAAAAATTCTTCGCGGTGAACGACACTATGCTCTCGCGAAACGATCACACCCAACACGATTTCACGAATTACGGAACAGTTTTTAACGAGTTCGAACAAGCATTGTCGATTGATTCGGCTTTCTATTTTATAGTTCGTCGTTAGTAGTATTATTTATTATTATTATTAAATATTGTTAGGCGTACTTGCGGCGTTATTTCGTGCAAGGATTACGGAGATTTTAGTGAGAATTTAATCCTTTTTTCTGGAATTTATTACATTATTCTATACCATTTGTTACTTTATTCTATATCGTTTGATACTTTATTTTTTGTCATTTATTATTTTATTTAATTCGTTGCTTTACTTTGTATCATCTATCTATTTATATAACGTGATTTATCACTTTACTCTATATTATAATCAGCTCGCCATCCAATATTATTATTAAATATGAACTCCAGTGAAAAATATGAATTGAATAATATTAAAATTACCTAATCGCCTCGAAGCCTAAAAGCGAGTCTAACAATTGTCTCGCGGGAATTGCAAGATACAATTAATTCAAATTTTCTGCATTCGCTGTCTACGTTTCGTTTGCCGACGTTTCGTTGCAAGCGCATAAAATCCACAGTCTACTTAGCAGAAGCTGAAATCTAGCACGACTCTATTTTACACGCATTAAGCCCAAGTCGTTCGAATAGTTACGATCAAAAGCCGCGGACTCGTTAGCGCGTTTACTATTTTTCAAGGTGGTCGCGCTCGCTTATCGAATAAATTCATGAAACCAGCGGCTGAGCAATGAAATATTCTCGACCGTGCTTGCCGTACGCGAGAGGTTCTCGGCCGATTCTCGCGAAATTAACCCGCCATTAATCGCAATCCATAAATCGTTGCATATTGTACTCGATGCTCGGCGCGCTCCGGCGGGATTTACTATGATTCGACCCCGTGGTGAGATAAAGAAGCGAGGCCTTCGTCGGCCCGAGAACGATATTTTACAATAAACGGTCCCGGCTACTTCTTGACGGTTTATGATCGGGACGCGTAGATTTATGCTGCCGCCGGGGCCTCGGCGAACATGGCCGGCGCTGATCTATTAGGATCCTGAGCGATCGATCGGTCTGCGTAGAGTGGTCGACAATTTTCTAAACGCTTGGATAATTTATTTATTGCGGAAACGTTTTGGACAATGTTTTGCGGCGGTATTTAAACGCATCGATCGTTATTTGTCGGCAAATAGTGGATTTTTTGGATTATAAATTAACGCATTGAGCACCGCGTCAGTCAAATATGGATGACACTAATTACTGAACAATTTTGACAATTCAGATGTAATAAATGGAATAAGAAAATTATACAGTGGATTTTATAAGAAAAATTAATAGATGACATAATAATCAATGAAAACAGTTTTTATTATATGATAATATAACTGTTATATGTGACACATATTTCTTACAAATTCATGTTAAAAAATCTCCTGCGATATATGCTATTGAAGACGAAAATTTATTTTTCTTTTTTATTAATTCTGTGTACGTTTCTTGATATTCAAAAATTCTACCTTTCAAGTATTATTCAGTATGGTGAATTCTTCATTTTAAAAAGAACAAAAGTAGAAGTATTATTGTTAATTACTTTCTTTTCTTCTTTTACAATTGAGGTCTTTTCAGTTGTACTAAATATTATTGCTAATTATAACCTCACCGTTTTTAAATTCATTAAATTTGTTCCAATTTGTAGGATTGAGTAACATTTACATTTAATCCTTTGTACTCGAATGACGACTCTATTGTGTCACTAAAAATTGTTATCTTACGTTTCAAAGTAATTTTGACAGTATCAAAATGCTTTGTGTTTAAAAAAATTGTTGAAAATGGTGATATTATACATGTCAGTGATTTTAACTTTCTATGCATAAATTGTAACAGATCATACAAAATGGAAATTTTGTCAGAAAACATGTTCTGGATTTTTGATCGAAATATTTTCGAATACAAAGGATTTTCTATAATATAAAATTTTTCTAAAATTTTCATCACAACATTAATACATTGTTACAATATAATAAGTTATATTATATAGAATTATATTATAATCTGCAATGAATAATTTGTTTCAATGTAGTCGCGAGAAGAAATGTATTTTTAAATTATTTTTTCCACAGCAAACCATTGCTACGTTTTATGCAAATCATGGCCGCGTGCAGTATACTTAGGTATATTTAGTATATAGTATGCTTAGGTTTCCGCACCTCCGAAGAAAATCACAGAAATGTCGAATTACACCGTGACAAAGGCTCGAGCGAGAGATTACGAGTCCTGTGGTACAGTTACGCCGCATCTGCAGTATGGATTGGATTTAATCAACCGGGGCCTGTTTTACCGAGTGCGGTAATTTTCCGTGGTGAATTTAATTGCCGGGGATGGTGGAAATCACGGTGAAATTATGCTGTTTCCACGCGAGAGGAGTTCGTCCGTGTAAGATTTCCAATTACGCGTTCTTTCGAAACGAACGACAGGTTCGCGGACGAACGGTAACTTGTATTAGACAAAATTCAGTATTTGCCGTGGCTAAACTGTTATTATCGTTTATTATACTCCAAGGATCGACTGCGTTTTGCGAAGTTAATTGGAAGCGAACATAATCTTTCATCGAAAATATGAAGTTTTTCAGTGGGCTTGTTGCATATTGATTCATGAACACTAATTTCTAGTTGATGTTATAATTATGGTACTATGATAGTAATCACAATAATAATAAGATAAGAGTATAATATAATATAGGAGAATAATAATAATAATAAGGCAATAAAATCAACATAAATCTCATGAACAATATTAGTAATAATTTTAATCGTTCTCACTTCTTCCTTATCATTAGATTATTTAATTATTACAATTATGTCATCATAATGAAAGTCACACTCATCTACTTTGTTTCTATTGAATTTTATTTATACTCAAATTTATTATTAATATTCGTACACTTTACATTATACATAGTAAATATAGTCCCATACTTACACAGATTTTTGCCTCATCAATTATTAATATGATTATAATAATAATGCAACATAATTGGAAAAGTCTTCTAACATATTAAATGTTTTAATACTCGAACTATATTTATTTCGAACTAATATTTAACTTGTTTCGAATAAATATTTCTCTTAAATAACAAGTCGAACGAATATTTTTTATTGAATATTTTATTTCAATAACAATTATTCCTTACTGTTAACGAACTCTTAACATTCATCCAAATAAAACTTTGTTAAACTCTGAATCGAGTGTTTTTACGATCATTCATTACCGCATTTATTAATTATGTTCAATAAATTTCTTAAACTATTTATCTTGGATGTAATAAACGCAAACCTTACTGGACCATGTAAAAATCAAAATTCATTGTCAGAGGTTAAATATTCAACCAATGATATCTCCATTCTTCTAATTTTCGTCACCAATGTCCAAAATTCCAGTCGTTCACTTTCAAATAATGAAAACGACGTTCATCCTAATTACTAGAACACCTGGCGATTAGTCGCAGAAAGTAGCGCTGCAACCGCGTGCACAGAAATTACAGAAACGATTCGATCCGTTTAACACAAGCAGGCGCTGGGCGCTATCGCGATTTGTCTCCACCCAATTGAAATTGCGCCACTTATTCTCACCTGCGCTCGCTTTCATCCGGAGCTAAACGCGATAAAGAGAACGCCTCATGCAAAACGCCTTGTAAAACCAGTGTGCAATAGTCTTTCACTCGGACTAATGATCCCAGGAAGATACAAGGTCCCCGACAAAGCCTACTCGCAGACCGCCATCTGTTACGGAGAACTCTATAAGGCCGTGCGACATGAAATAGAAGAGACTTTACGAGCATTGCGATCAATGATCCCGCAGCACGTGAGCCGAACAAGAGAACTCGCGAATATGCTCGGTGAACTGCAGACTATAGGACGTGGAACTTTAGTATACTTACTTTATTATACTTTAAAAACTTAATTCTTAATGGTTATTTTCTTTTGTCTTTTTTTTATTCTGTATTTGATCGTTAATTAAGGGATATTGATTTTTAAGCATAGAATGACACTATGGGGTTGCCGGCGACTCTATATATTTTTAAATTATCTGCAAACGTGTCAATAAATACTGAAACACTGAGATTTTTCTTGATATTCTAGCTCACGTCGTATTTCATATTTTATATTTTGGAAATAATAAATAATATTTTGATTATTGAGATTTTATTTTGAGTCACCCGTAAGTCCGCGATGCCACTTATGCCGAAAAATGGAAGGGGGTTGTTCTAGGGTTAATTTAAAAGGATCGAGAACAATTTTGTTTTTTCGTTTCAATTAATTGAACGTCCATTGTTGTCATCAGATGGACGGAAATAAGAAAATATAAAAGGAAATAATTTATAAGTTATAGGATATTTTTTTTTTTTTTAAATAGTGATAGTGGTGAATGGTATATGGTGTGGTACATTAGTGCTATGGTAACACACTTTTATATTACGACAAAGTAATCCTGGTATTTATAATACAAATCCTTCGGGCATTTTACGGTTACAAACATCTTGAATGAAATTAAAAATAACCGAAGATCCATTTAGAACTATTGTACTCGAATTGAAGATATTGAGCACAATCGACGAACCAAAATCATCTCGAAAGAATTTTTATTACTAAAAGGAAAACTGTCTTTTATTATTTATGATTTCCCCGTTGTATTTTCTAAATTGTATATCCTTTGAATAAAAAATAAAACTGTCCAGATCAACGATAGGTTAATATAAACAGCGAAAACGCATTAGTAAGGGAACTTTAAATTTTCTTTCAACTTTCCTTTCAACTTTCTTTTCACTAACATATTCGTTTTATACGCTCAATAAGGAGCGAAGCCCGCATTTTAATCTGCAAAATAATTGATATACAACTAAAAGTATCCTGTACGATTATATTCTGCAAACTGTTGCGCAATCCACGTAAACGATTTTTCAATAAAGAGTATCAAAAATACGCATGGAAAAGCAGGTCAATGGGGATATTCGCCTTCGAATTAGAAGTTTTTACTAATTATTCGCGCCGAGTTTATAGTCGTAGGAAATTAGATCCATTACCGATCGCAGCGTATACGCTGGCAGCGACCGGAAAATAAAATTCTTCACGCTTTAGAAGCTGTATAGAGTAGAACCATCGGCTTCAGGAAGTGTTCGATCATCGTCAAGCATTCTGGTAGTTAAGTTTTACTGTTTTTTTTTTTCGTTTTGGCGTTGATTCTGTGCTTGTTACATTTACAAGGCTTACACGTCCGCGACTAGAATAGATCGGCAAATAATGCAGACTAATACTCGTAAAATATATTAAAACATGAAATAGCCGTTTATGCGAACATGAATATGAATAATGAATAATAAAGACAATTTGTTGTTCAACCAGGCTCGTTCATTCTCTCTTGTACGATTAATATCGACACCGAACCACTTGGAATGAACGAAGTTTATATATCGTATAATTTATAACGTAATATATATTTAGAATGCGAGATATATTTAAGTATTAATTATCCAGTTATATATTCCAGTATATAAGTATTAATTATCCAGTATCGGTCTGATAATTAAGTTACTTTGATTTTCTGAGAAAGTTTTTTAGATTTGGTATATTGAATGTCTTCACACTTTCCATTATTTAATTCTCATTAGAATAAGTGACACCGGGTCATTTTTAGCCCATAGCTGAATCTTTATTGTACTTGGTCTTATGCGTCTAACTTTTTGATATAGAGTGCTATTTATTGTAGTTTAGAAGTTTGTTGGAAAAATGTAAATTTTCACAGACGAATTTTTCATAAGTTTCGTGTTAATTTATTAGAACCTTTACCGTATACCTTATATTTGGTAAATTGAAGTGTCAAAATGATTGGTGAAAATAGAGAACGTTAAAATCATGCTCGCTCAAAATAGATAACGTTAAAATGATACACCAAAATGCTTGCTCAAAATAGGTAACGTCAGAATAATTAATAAAAATAGAGAACGTCAAAATGTATGATCAAAAAACGTGATAAAAATAATTTAATCCGTAGCTGCTCAAAATGGTCGGACTAAGAAATAATTAAAATAACCAAAGCACGTTCAGCAAAGATTGTCAAATAAATGTCTTATCAATCTCTTATTACGTCTCATATTATAACAGAAATAGCGACTAATCTGACTAAAACTTCCTAATCGTAATTCCTACAAAAGAACAAAAATCGAGCCACTTTCCACGTCAATCATCGCGAAATTTTGCAGAAATATAAATATCACGTGAAAACGTAGCTGCTACCGCAGAAATCGCAACGTGTTGCAGGTGATTCTGCTTATGCTAAAAAATCGCATGATGGATGGTTGAGTCCCGGACAGGTAGGAGCTAAGTAAATTGGCCGAAGCTGCGTGCGTTCGTGGCATTCGCCGAAACAATTTTAACGACCGGTTTCGTTCGATGGATTCGAACGGTTGTAGAGACAGAAAAGAGAGAGGAGAGAGAGAGAGAGAACCACGCCTACGATTATCGGCCTACCGTTTCCAGATCCGTTTCAGTCTCAATTTTCCGCGGATCTCGACGAGATATCCGTTGCCGGTCACGATTTCCTTGACGGGCTTCGACGCGCCGGGTCCCTCTCGTAAAACGGTCCCCGATAAACTTAGAAAGCGAACGAGTTCTCGGATAAATCGTAGTCACGGTCCGCCGGCCGGATACTGCAATTCCACAAATGGGTGAAACTTAATCAAAATCGTTACGACCCATTTTGATGGGATTGCAGCCGCGGAGCGGTGCTGCTGTCTTCCGTTTGCCGAGGCTTTCCGTTGCCGCACGACGTTCGCGGAAATGGAAAGCGGATCGGAGTAGAAATTAGTTCGGCGATCGGTTCGCGTTCGACAAACTCTGCCTCTTTTCGATCCGGTATCGTCGGCGGCCTATTGAAAAATTCAGCCAATGCCTCGCGCGATTCTTTCGCCGGCATTGAATCAGTCGTCGTTCATCGGGCTGATTTTTATTTTCCTTTGCTCTTGTCTGAGAGTTGACGTGTTTCCTTTTATTTATTTCTAATATTCTATAGTATGGAATACTCTATAGACTATCCCATAGTCCAATATTCTAATATGACTGTCTTTATTTGATTTTAATACGTTAGGCGACGCATGAAATTTAAAAGAATTATATAATTATATTAAGTTTGTAACATTGAACTGTTATGTTTTTAGTGTTAAATGTTTGTTTATAACGTTGCGGTAAAGTAATGTAAAATTATTTTGTAGTACTTATTTCGTGAAATACAAAGAAAATAAGTGAATACACTCCGTCTGACGGGGATAGACTGGTGTGAGCTCCCCTGGTGGTGCACGTCGGCGTCAATGTGTTATAATAAAGTTGATTGAAAATAATTTAAAGTTTGACATGCTCCCTTAAGGTCTAGATATAAAAAGCAACTGACACAGATCGCGTATTCAGTACAAATATTACCAGTTTCAATTGTTAACTTCTCTCACAGCATTTTAGAAAATTTTAGGAACTTAAGAAATAGTAGTATGCTGATGGGAAAGTTACATATGTATATGGAAATGGGGATTTGAAACGTTGAAATGGTGTGGGTGAACAAAGGGATTTCTTTAAAATTGGTGCATTATTACATAATAATTGGACGTTGCAAACGACAGCATATTAGGAAATACAGAATTATGAAATTATAGGATGAAACTGTTTTGCATAGATTCAAGATAAATTAAGAGAGCAATAAGCCTCATAAGTGTACATACTACATATGTGTACATATAATAGAAACTATAGTATTAATTTTAAATTGTAATTACTTTTTAATATCAATTTAAAGTGTAATGTATTTTAAATTATATTTTAATAAAAGTTCATCATTTTGGTAGTTCTAAGAGATTTAAAATGTACCTACATAATTATACATATAGAAGTGTACATACAAAATTATATGTACATAAGTCTACGTATATAATTATACGTACAAAAGTCTACGTACATAAGGTAACGTATATAATTATACGTACAAAAGTCGACGTACATATGTCTACGTACATATGGCTACGTACATAATTATCGTACATAAGTCAACGTATATAATTATACGTCGTACATAATTATACGTACATAAGCCTGCGTTCATAATTATACGTACATTAGCTACGTACTTAGGCGTACATACATAAGTGGACGCGCATATGTATAGAGACCTTCCTCGGCTAAAATCTCGTTTCGAGAAGTTCACATCGATCTTCCTACGAGTCACCCTTTTTATAGGCAGCAGTAAACCTTATCCGTTTCACCCTCGCGTGGATCGATAAATCAATAAACCGTGTGTTCCAGCGTAGGACAATATAGGTCGTTGCCCCTATGTAAAAACTATTGCTATTGAATGTCGATTCTTTCAGGACGGAAGACAAAGTACTGGTGGTACTCTATACGTCTGTACGTTAACCCCCATAGATTGTCGGTTTCCGGTTTTACGTTGCTGTTATCGTATTATCTATGCAAACCTATTCCCTTTCAACTTCTCTGAAACTTAAAATTACACTGTCGAGAAAGTAAAACGTTGTTGCACTTCGCCATTACGGGTCGATTCGCTGGAACATTGCACACCGCGATACAAAAACATTGTAATTTACGTCGGTCTTTAAACTCATCGTTGAAAAGCGATGATACGTTCACGTACGCAACTCTGTTTTTTTTTCGCGAAAACGATCGAAATCATAGTTTATAAATATGCGAATGCCCGATGTGCCAATCGTCACATTGTTTCGCATGTCAGCATGAAATGTGATAGGCAAAAGCTTAAGCAGATGTTAAATTCGTATGATAAAATTTACTATGATGTGTATGTATATTTTTATATTTTTAATTAATAAATGTGATAAATTTGCAGTTTTTAATATGATAGTCAAAAACTGAAAGATACATTAAATTCATATAATAAGATTTACTATGATATATACATGTATATTTTGACAGTTTTAATTACTAAATCTGAGAAATTTGAAGTTTTTAATATGATAGACAAAAACTTAAAGATAAATTAAATTCATATAATTTACTATGATATATACATATATGATCATATTAAAAACTGCAGTTTCTCACATTTATTAATGAAAAGTATTAAAAATCGGGACAAAATTGCAATGTTTACAATCTTTAATAGTTTACAACTCATTTCAAAATAAGCCGTTTTCAATTAAATTTTTACTATACAAATAACCAATATATACAATATACATTTTTAAAATTTTGTATTACAGGCTCAGAGAAGAATGTTAAGAAACACTAATTTTTCTTATCATTTCTAATCTTTCAAAGTAATATAATTACTAATATGTTACTAATATTAATATAATTATATATAATAATGGCTTAGTTGACTACTTCCTCTATTCTCGAGAAAAACCATCCAAATCATTTAAATCGCTTCTAAAGAAAATATTGACTATACCTAAATATTCGGACACCTTTTAAATATTTAGGTATAGTCAACGTACGTTGCTTTCTATTTGAACGAACAAATTGAAATCCATCGAACTAAACGAACGATATTACGGTATCGTTGGAAATACGTTTTCCACGATCCGCGGTGTCGCGCGCTGTCGGTTCCACAATTTTCCGCAATCCGCTCGTTATGAAACGTCGTACAGTCGATGCAAAAAGAGTGGCACGAAGCGATCGCCGATTAATTTCAGTATTATCTAAGCACGGCTTAGCCGCAATCCGGGGATATCCGCGAGAAAACGTGCAAGCCGCGTTTAATTGCAACGTGCAGACATTCAACGGGGAACCATTGCCGAACGCAGGAAGCGCTTCTTTAATATTAGCACAGGGGTTAGTAACTTCATTAGCAGTGTCTCTGTGGACATAAGCCCTATGGTCGTTCTCCCAACGCATTTCCGAGAATTTCTGCTCTAGGGTTAGGGCGGTCGCTTTTTTGCCTTTCGCGCTGCTTTGTCTCGTTTCCTTGACTATCGACGTTGTGCTAATCGTATTCTTTAGAGTCATTGCGTCGTTAAACAATGTTGTAAAAGGAATTCGAATAGTTCGTCAGTTTTTGTTGCAATGGCTTCAGTTATTATATAATTTATTATTATATAATTTATTATTATATAATACGGTTTCTCAATTTCACTGTAATTTGAAAATATGTGACTTTCTTTATCGAATACTAGCATTACTTTATTAATTTATTCTATTACAAATAAAATAGTGTTCACATTTGTACATAATAATTGTATCGATTAAGAACGAAATATTGAAATTTTGTTCCGTGATAACTTTCTATCATAAATATTTAAAACAAGGGATTAATTTGTAAGAATTTTTATTATAAGATTTTCGATTAGAACGTTAAAAACAAGGTAATTTTGTAATTTTTTTTACTGAGAAATCGAAAAGTAATGCTTGAAACTTTTACAATATCTTTTCTCACACTCAAGGAACATATATTAATTTTTTTATTGGAAATTATGCTGCAAGTACAGGTATACAAAATATTTAATTTTTCTGTGAGGGTATTAACTTCCGATTTTTCTGCATTTACTTTTGGAAACACTGAAAAGATTTAACAATACTATTACACTATATTCAGGCGAGTAAAATAATAATAGAAATATATATCAGCGTAGCTTCCGATATTTTACGATCTCTTGCAAATAATCCTAACAGTGTTCAACTGGATAAAATAATTGAAGAAATAAATACCTGCGTGAGCTTCCGTGTTTCGCGATTACTTGCAATTAATCCTGACAAGTTCTATTCTCGAATAAAAATTCGCGGTATAGTCATGAGCAATTAATTGTTAACGTCGCAATCCATGCATGTAGCAACAGGATGTTCGCAATATTTATAGAGGCTTGCGGAACCTCCAAAGCGTTTCAAATTCTTCCATACATTAACACTAGCAGTTCTTTCTATTAACCCTTTAGACCCTTTGCCACTGTGGTGCCAATGTAAATTGTTATATCATTTCCAAAATAATTTTGACATTATTGAAAACCCTTCTATTTAACACGTTGACGCCGGCGCCGATATTCACGGTTTTCTCTGCGAGTCGGTGCCCGAAATTTACAAAAATTAAATAATTATGTTAAGTTTATAATATTGAATTTCCATATTTTTACTATTGAATATCTGTTTATAATGTCCAGATAAAATAACATAAACCTATTTTGTGAAATGCGAGCAAAATAAACAAATGACCCACCGGTGATGCACGCCGGCGTCAACGTGTTAAAAGACTGTTAAAAGCGTAACAATTCTACGAGTCGCAAGACCAAATCTCATATACATGGATTGTACTAAGTTATATAAAATGGAAATGCAGCTGGTTCAAATAGTTATTTTAGATTTAGGCTTAAAATGGCTTCGATTGGAAAGGGTTAAATGTTCGGATCACTGGGATACCGTCGAATTGTTCGTTTCGATGGAGCACGCTAGAGTTATTCGAAGCTGAAATGTGAGATCGAAGCACTTGGAAACCGTTCAGAGAGATTACCGGATAGCCGTCGCTGGTAGCAATGCCCTTTTGGGCACCAGTCATCATGCCGGAGACCCTGCGTGACCTCCGTGGATGACTGGTGTCGGTGCTGACATTCGTCGATAAGGAGGAAGAGAAAGTCTTCGCGATCCTATCGTCTGCTATTACAACACGAATAAGGATTTCCAGTTTCCGACGAGCGCGTGCGTGAAATTCCCCTGGCTAGTTCCTGCGAGAATGAATCCCGCCGGACCCACAGTTTCAGCAACAACTACACTAAATCTTCGATTTTCGTCGAATTATCGAGATTTAAACGATTATTATTTGGCAATCGATTTTCGTGCAACTACAAACTTGAAAGCGTTTCGAAGCTTCGAGAATATATTAGGGTATCCCATAACTTTCTTCCTTTCTTTTATGCGAAATCAGTACGCGATATTTGTTGTTTAAGGTTAATTTATTGTATTATACCGGGTGGTCCACGCAATTGTTTCAAGTCATAACTCCGTTACTATTGCATTTATGAAAAAATGCCAAAGGGGAAAGATAAATGGTTCGAGGAGTACTACTCCTGTAGGCCTTTAAATTCTTTTTAGATGCAGCAGTGCATGTGCACTTAACAATTGCATCATTTCTTTAAATAGAAATGTATGTTTTTTATTTTACACAGATCCATTCTTCTGTTCATTCTACGTAAAAACTGATTGGATACCATGGCAAAAAAATGATTAGATCTTGAAATATTTTAAAAAAATGTCATTGTTGTGATTCAAGCATATTAATTCAGAAATTATATTCAGCTTTGTCGTCTTTAAGAAATGCCATAATTTTTATGAAACCTGACGCGCGTCTATCACTTTGAGTCCTCGGTACAATAACCCTAACGTAGATTTAGAAATGAATGCCTCCCTTCCACAACGACTCTTTAAACATTAATGTAGGATTTTTCACTTTATCGAACTTTGGACTATAGGTGTTCTTGTTCTCATACCAAAGATAGGGAAAGATTTTATACCACCGAATAATCGATATATACCATAGGACGATTAAAACGAATAGAACAGCATATTTTAACCCTTTGCGGACAAGAGGCGACTCTCGGTCGCCACGACGCACAGTGGTCCGGATTGGCGCAAGGTGTGCCGTGGCCCTATAACTTGTCATTCGTAAGAGGTATAAACGCGAAATTTAAATTGATCAATGAAATAATGACAGGTTATGGATTAATTAAGGAAAAATACATTAATTTCATTAGTTATTATCATTATTATTATTATTGTTATTAATATTCTAATTGTAATTACAACTATTAATATTATATTTCTTATTATTTCATTATTAAATCTAACGCCTCTGGATCTAATTCCTTATTCTTTTTAGTACACGATTTTATTCGAATGGTTCATATAAATTGATCAAGTACTCGACTAAAACTTTTGATATTTAAAATAGTTTTCGTCTGCGTGCAACAATTCGTGATCCAATAAATATAAAATGTATACTGAGTATAATTAAAGTGAGAAAATAGTTACATATAATAAATATAAATGTAAATGTATAAAATAAAATAAAAATACATCAAGTATAGTAAATATAAATATATAAAATGAAATGAAAATATAATTAAGGATAACAAACATAAATATATAAAATAAAAATTAAAACTAATACTAACTAAATAAAGATACCAACTCCAAGAAATCACAGTTCTTAGTCACTATACATGGCGTCGGAGTCTGTAATAACACATTATCTAATATTTATTTAATTTTACCTTTTAAAGAAAACATTAATAAAGCAATATATCATTAACGTTAACATTTTATTATTATCTATATCTATAGATTATACTATTATCTATATCTTTATTATTATCTATATGTTTACTATTATCTATATCAAAGAATTAACGAATTTAGCAAACGACAGACTCAAGTATCGAAAATTCGACGAAAATAGAAAACGCAGAATGCATTTTGCAATCAGCGCGTCTCGCGCGACTATAAACTACAAGAATCATCGCAACCCCGTGCACGCTCACGCGTTATGGAGGGTCGTTCAACCTATCCTTGGATCGTTAATGTAAATTTTCACGACATGTTCTCGTAACGCATAACCAACGATTAAGGGGGTTCAATTGGCCAACGTATGACTGGCGTACGCGAGGAGCGCAAGTAGGGGCACGAGCGAATGATAATCGGTCCGCGAGCAAATCGGCAGAGCAGCGGTTATGATGATACTCTCGTTGGAATCGCGAACGTGTTTCACGATACCTTAGTGGGAGATGATAACAAGGGTAATGTTTGTTCCTTATAATAGAGATGCAATAAATAAAACTCTATTTATATGGAGACGAGATGAACGAGTTGCGATAACGTCATTTTTAACCCTTTTACGAGAAACCCTTCTGGTAAAATATAATTGAGTATATTAACAATAATTTAGCGTTTCATTTATTGATTCTTTTTTCAGCATTATTTTATATTAATTTTCTTAGAATTATTGACGAAACATGTGAAAATTAAAAATAGTTTTCAGAAACTTGATATTGAGATATCAGTTTTTCAGGCTGGGTCCGCCGTTCGAATGTTAACATTGTTTCTTGTCCTTTCGACCAATTGCAATTTTTTAAAAATTTTCTTTATGGATTGTCGTCAAACGTGAATGTATATGTGTACGGTTACAAGTAACGTAATGTGATAAAATATTATAAATAATCAATATCAGAACTATTATAATAACATATTAATTTATTATATTATACATTATACAATGCTATATAATATATATTTTACAAGAATAATATAACATATATTTTCTAATAATATTACAATGCATATTTTACAAGAATAAAATAATATATATTTCATAATAATAATCTAATAATCTGTAATAATGTAAAATATATCATAGCATTATTTATTGTTTATATCCTGTAATACAAAGTCCGAAAAACGTTACAAAATGTAGATATTTGTTCAAAGACATTTCAATTATCACAGAAATTGTCAATACATATGTAACAACGTTAGAATCGTTCCATCGTGCTCCGGCAAATAGATACGTAGACACACCGGTACAGGATATCACGCGTGATTACGTCGGTGCAATGTCCCCGCGAGAGTGATTTTTCCTCCGCGTGGCCAATTTGTCGTGCTAATTGTGTCCATAATTCTTAGATTTCTGCAGCGGCCGAACGCGAAGGAGAACGCGTACCGGCCAGGTTTTAAGGAACGGGCGAGTTTCTTGATAACATGTTGAAACACGCTGCCAAGGTAATCGGGCCCTGGCTCCCCATTCAAATCGCTCTCGGGTCACGATTACACAGCTTGTCGGGCTTGTGCGTGGATGTGTTCCCCGCCCACGCGGCGAAAACCCGAGCCGCGAATATGCATGCATATATCGTCCAAGATTAACGTCTTTCGACTCTTTGTTGCCGAATGGCAATTCACCGCGCGCGCGGTTCGTACCGTCAATTGGTCATTACCGGGCTGCAAATTTCGCGCACTTATGGCAAGGATCGTGATCTCCATGGCTGATTTGAAAAATATCAGATCATTCTATACGTACGTATATAATGTATGCGCCGTGTATGCGCCGTAATCGACCTATCGACCGTTGCTTTCATCGATCCTTTCCCATCTTTCAGATAATTTTCGAACTTGTTCTTCATTTTATGCATTAAAAATTGTTGCGCCGGTGAAAGTTAGCGTACGCTCCTTTCGAATATAGTTTTAATGCTTCATTGGATGAAGAGAGTACGCGGTTCATCGTTTTTGCTGTTTACGTTGCCTTAACCCTTCGCGGCTATGTCTCTACTCTCAGCCGCCGAAGCTGGTCTTTATTTTTTCTATTTTTATAATGTACGTGGTACATGTATCTAAACTTAGTTATTTAAGTTCTAGCACAAAATTAATTGGGTGTACATGATCTGTAGTATTGGCGACTATAATTCACAGCTTAATCTTTATTAGCTTCGTATGATTTGTTATCGCTGCTATGAAGTTACGTGCCTCATTATTTCTCCTATTCCGGATCGAAACATGCACGCATACTAATGAATTAAATATACGTTGTTTAAAAAACGATATAGTAACAATAATATGATACTAATAAAATTATTCTCATTCAAATTTCACGTTTAGGTGCGCTTGTTCCAACCAGTAAATTCTCATGGAAATGTTCGACTTATATATAAATATTTAGATTATTACAGAACAAATTTTGTCTGATTTTGATGAGACTACGATCTCCGATCGTTCCGTTGGGGTCGCGACCTAAACCGTTACCAAAACGGAAAACGGTATCGAATAGGATGCGCGCCTAAACTCGGCAAAGAGCACACTCCACCGATCATCTATGGGAAAGTTGGCGCGACAGAAGAGCGCGGTGTCGCGAGCATGTGGCCGTGCCGGGATGGGGACACAGTGTCGTTCTTATCCTAGCCGAAGTAAAGTAGTACATAATTCACGGTTGAGTCCACGCCGAGATTACGGTTACGCTGAAACCGCCTGGCGGATCGCAGCCGGTCCGGTAGCCGGGCCGCGCGCGCGCTCGGATATATCGACCGACATTTATTGGCTTTCGTGCCGGCGCGGCGCGGCGCGGCGCGGCGCCGGCTCTCGCGGATTCCGTGTAACTTCGGCGAAAACAAAACGTGCTCTCCGCACGTGATACAACCGCGGTGAGACGAGCACGCCCCGTGAACGGTAGTAAGTTCCTCGATATGAATGAAATTATTGGCCGCGGAGCCTGTCCGCGGCGACACGCGTCCGTTCCTCCTCGATCAGATTAAGCTTGCAATCAAGCGAAATTGCTTTATAATACGTTGTTGCGCAAGAAAACCTCTCCTTTTCGCTTTTATGTTCTTATCTGTTCGTGCATTACGTGCATTATGTTATTAAACGGTAACGATAATGCGCCGCGCTGTTAAGTAATCATTGCAACGCTCGTTAGTTCTTCGACTAAATTCGATACTAATCGTGGAGTTTTTGTGGACCTGTTGGATTCTGCATAGTTTCTTATTCATTCGACGATATTTTCGAATATGAAAGTTGCATATTTTATTGTTTAGATACGTTCTGTAAAATATAATTATTCTTTGTTTTATCCGTGTTAGTTCTTCGACTAAACTCGATACTAATCGTGGAGTTTTCGTGGACCGGTTGGATTCTGCATGGTTTTTTATTTATTCGACGATATTTTTGAATATGAAAGTTGCATATTTTATTGTTCAGATACGTTCCGTAAAATATAATTATTCTTTGTTTTATCCGTGTTAGTTCTTCGACTGAATTCGATACTAATCGTGGAGTTTTTGTGGACCGGTTGGATTCTGCATGGTTTTTTATTTATTCGACGATATTTTTGGATATGAAAGTTGCATATTTCATTGTTTAGATACGTTTTGTTAAATGTAATTCTGTTTTGTTTCATGTTTTATTGGATTAACTCTGGAACTATCGAGTTCTAAACGATACTTTGTTCATTGTTTTATAGCAACGAAAATGTTGGATTTAGTTAAGCTTTGTACAATTTTTATTGTTTCATATGCTTGACACTAGGATACTTAGCTGGTAGGTTTAACCCTTTTAGTGCGAACGATATTTTTATTGCGGGAGAACTCTGTCGCAAAATAAATTTATAAAATTATTATTATACATACATATTATGTATAAAACTTCTTCATTCCTTTCGTAATACGTTGCCTTTTGAATTATACAAATATCATTCTTAGGTTTGTTTTTATGAACTTTTTCCTTAGCAAATTCGTCAAATTCTTTCAATTATCTTCAAACAGCCACGCATTCTCCGCCCGGCACTAAAAGGGTTAAAGTTTGTTAAGTTTGCTTAAGAAGAAAAATAGATATTATTTTTCTACTCGTGATACATTTGTTTCCACAATACTGTTAGATAATAAAGAAAACGTTCTTAAAAGAAAAATAAGTTGAAAATTCAGAACGTTGATAGTTCAGAAAGTTGAAATTTTGAAAATTTTGTGAAGAAATATTCTCAGAAATGTTTTAATGTTGTCAGTAAATTCGAAGGAAGAAATCAATGACCTGACATGTTGATTTGTTTGATACTTCTGTTATTTAATGATTCTATTAGTCAGTAGTCTTCATAGACAGTTATGCTAGGTTAATGCTACGAGAGAAATATAATTTATGACAATCAATTTCAGATAATGTCGAGAAAGAAACTCAAGATCAACTAATGTACCTAATATTAACGTTTACGCGCCATGATGACACATTACTCATTCTTATAAGATATGAAACTTGTTTGCATTAATTGCAAGATACAGAAGCTATAACCATTTCTTAATACTAAATCCTGTAAATGCTTTTAGTATCTGAAATTGGTAATCTAATCATTACCGTAACATTTATTACATTTAAATCGTTATAGTATGTTTAATATATATCATAATATATTCGATAATTGATTAACAGACGACAAAATTAGCCATGCTATATTTTTAACGCAATCGGAGAATTTGTTCAACGAACTATTGTAATAGTAATATTATTATATGATAATAGTAATAGTAATGTTATATAATAATAATAATAACATAAAATATTGACATGCAATAACGATACATCAAAATAATATATAAAAATGAGACATGAAAATAAGAAATGAAAGCAATAAATGAAAATACAGCATGAAAGCAAGACATCAAAATAATACATAATAATACAAAACAATAATACGTAACACTGATACATAATGACAAATACATATTAATGTTACTACGAAGGTACTAAATAAATGGAATTTCTGACACGGTTAGGCTCGGGGATTATACTCGGGATGCGTTCCACTTAACCGCGGAACATTGTGTCTTCGGTATCAATAGTACTAAAGGCATGTTCCCCGACTTTCCAATGACGCTTAGAATCTCTGACAATTTTTCAAATCTTAATCGTTTTACCATCATTCTTCCTCGACCGATAACTTTCTCGCGGATGGTCTTATTCATCGGCGAGATCCGAGGAGAGCCTGCCGGCAACTTTTAGTTTTGCCTGTGACCCATTTTGCCGAGCGGCGCGGCGCGGCGCGGCCCGGCCAGGCCAAGCCAGGCCGCCGCGGTGTTTTATCACCGTGTGTATCCCGCTTGTCAATCGTCGATTTTTCTTCGTGCTCGTATGCACTCGGCCGTGGCACTTTCTGATTACGTATCTACCGGGACGATATCGTTTTATCGGTCCGATGCCGGAGGAAAAATCACAGGGGGTTTAACTCGGCGACAGATTTTTACGCGTTTCTTTCGTATTTATTCATACGTGTCGATATTTAAGTATTAACCCTTACCGGACGACGACTTTACCAACCAACTGACGTAGCAGGACGAGGCGATTTTCTCAGATGTGTAGAGTGATTACAAAAATCAATCAATTATGACTATACTTAATTTTCATCTAGTCATGTTTAATTAATTATCTGATTTTATGAAAGGAATTTGTCAAGATTATAGTTCCTGACAAGATAGATATTATTTAGAAAAGAAAAGAGAAAGAACGAGTTTCATTCGAGTTTCGCAAATCTAAAAACCAAATTTCGAACCATATCTAATACTGCAACAATTTAATTATCAATCGCAATATACGCCACAGAAAAATTACCAAACGAAAGAAATCTTCGCACAGTGGTATTAAACATTTTGTCGTTGCGATATCTTACAACAAGTTTGTAATTACTAGACTGCAGAAATCAATGCATTTATGATAAAAATGAATAGCTTAAAAACAAAACTAAAAAAAGCGATATTTTCATTTGATTTATATTTTTTACAATTAACACATCATTTTTATTTTACGTAAGGATTCACAGTCTAATGATTACAAGTTAATCTTGTGTCTCAATCTAAAAGTTTGTTTTAATTATATCGTGAAGTGTCGATAGAGATAACTTCTGTTATGCGGTTCTTATTGTTTCGCCTATCATTGTTAGAGATAACTTCTGTTATGCAGTTTTAGTATTGTTACGGACATACGATATTGTTCAAATCATAAAATGCTGGAGAGAAAATTATTTACAATATCGCTAATGTATTGTAGCTATTTGAAAGAGGAACACATATTCATTGAATCTCCCTTTTTTACAATTCATGTAGAACATTGTCATTTTACTATTTTTGTGTATTTTTTAATTACGAGTTGCAAGTAAATTGATGATTATTTTATTCCATTCGAATTTATTGTTTAACAAGAAATGATTCTTTCTCATTTGGAAAGCGATTTTGATTAGTCGCTCAAGATGAATTAATCATTGAATCTGGACGATTCATTGAATTGGAATTAATCATTGACTCTTGATTAAACAGTTTCAATTAATCATCGAAACCTAATTAGTCATGCAATATTTCTACTGCAAGAATCCACCATTAACCCTTTGCGGTCGTATGTCTACTCTCAGCAATTTATTTATCTTTTTTCATCTGTTTTATTTTTACATAAAATTAAAACATATTATTATGTTACATATGTCTAAACATTAAAACGGAGTTAATAAATGTTGTTTTTCCTTTTTTTATTATTCCTATGTATAAATTTAATAGGACCGCAAAGGGTTAACTTCTTAGCCATGAACGATGAGTATACGCGTCATAAACGAATGACAACTATACATCACACAATAAACAAACTCCTCGTACTATTTAACTTAAACGTTATATAAAAAATATTTACACTTTTTAGAATAACCCTAGAAGTTCTCATCTAAATAAACTGCACCTAGCGCGTTCGATAAAGCGCATACAAAATTGACCTTAGAAGTTCAACCCTTTGCACTCTAAGACATTTCAACTGCAAATCTAAAATAATTTTTCTGGCTTTTCTAGTATTTCTATTTTATATAACAAAATTCACTCTATGCACATGCAATCGAGTCTCATGACTCATATAACAATTACACTTTCAACAAATATTTCAATCTAAGCTTTGGTGATATCTATAAAAATAATTTTGGAAGCTGTTACAACAATTTGAATGGCGCCGCAGAGTCGCCACTCGAGTGCTAAGGGTTAACAGACTCAGCTAAGCGGTTAAACCTCGGCACGTTCGCTCCGGGCACACGTATAACTCTTGGCTTCCCATAATGCTTGACCCGTCACGCTCGACAGTGGATCACGTAAAATCACTTTTTACGATCCCCATGCTCGTTTTTTTTGTATTGCGTAATAAGTTTCCACGGTTTATCGTCCGTATAGAAAACTTCGTCGGGCGCGCCCGCGCGCGCGCGCGCACCGGCTTTGTGGGGCTGGGATCGTAAACGCAACATTATTCGCAAATGATTGCGGCATCGAATGGAGTTTTCGATCGTAAATAATACTCTATCGCTACGGTAAAATGTTTCCAACTGTTAGAAAGTGGTCTGCCATATGCCACCGAGATTCCACGTTCCACGAATTCGGAGGATCAGCTTTACAACTAAAACCAAATTGTTGTAACACGTTCCAAAATTATTTCTAATAAATATCGCCAAAGCTTAGATTTAAAAATTGTTAAATGTGTAACTGTTATATCAGTCACAAGACTCAATTTCACATGCATAAAAAAGATATTTGTTAAGACGCGATGAACGATTGTACCGTCCCGTCTTTGCGTTTGGGTTTAAGCTACGGTCACTTTGGTTATTGCCATGTTTTAGAATCGATTTTTAGTGTTTATTTAATTACTTAATTATTTTATGACACTGGTACCGGCTGAATAGTGCCAGATGACATACCTGGGAAGGCTAGCGTGGCCGTACCCTCCTCCTGGCAAGCGACGTGACCTAAACCCGTATAAGTCACAAAGGGGGCTCGGCAGTTTTATTTCTTACAATTTTTAACCCTTTCGCGTCGAGCGCCGCATATATGCGACATCCAAATTATGTGTATACAAGTGGCATCCGTAGGCAAAATACAAAAATAATTTTGTATTTTTATAATTTTGTAGGTCCTTTCATATTAAAAATGTAAACATACTTGTTACATTAAAGCAATGATTGTTTTATTCGGCACAGTTATTTAACCCTTTGACTACTGTTGGTGCCTATTGGCGCCCGACACATGTTGGCTTCCTGGTACTGTAGGCGCCAATAGGCGTCCAGATCAAATTTCGCCTGTTTCGCCCGTTTATTATTAAATTTTATTATTAAATATTATAAAAAAAAAAACTTAAAATTAATATTCACTTCAAGTAATATTGATCTAATGTAATAGAATTCGGTGTTTTGAATATTTTAATATAATTCTTCAGAAATGCGTGTCTAACGAAAAATTTCGCCGTACCCAGTGGATGTCGCGAGTGAATTGGTATCGTACCGTACGGCCGATGCGTGTCAAAGTCTGCCGCAGCCAAAGGGTTAAAACTAAGATGAGGCCTAAAATATCCTTCACTGAATATTGGGTTCAGTCGAAGACGTGCATTGGTTGCGCAAATATTACTTGCGAACCTGCACGTACCTTAACAATATTGTTATATAAAATGGAAACACTAGAAGTCTGAAAAATGATTTTAGATCTGCAGTTGAAATGGCTTCGAGTTCAAAGGGTTACTATTTGAGATATACGAAGACTGCCCGCGCGGTTGCGCCTGGTTCGATCAGCTCGAGAATATTGCGAAGAGTGTGCCATTATATATTCTACTTAATGGGAATAATATTCTATGAATATTGTACGGTGCGGAATCGATCGACCGTGAATGTGAGCTGTAATAAGGAAGCTATATTTCCAAATGGTCGACGGCTAAATTCAACTGTAGCGATTCTACGGTGGCGAGTGAAGTGAGTCGACACTTTTAAAATGGTATAACTCTTTTAAAACTGGTCCAAATGACTTGAATTTTCCTTTAAATGTTAGAGAGACTAGTTTACTGTATAGTGACTGAAATACTTTTTTTTTTAATTTACTGTTACTTTCCCATTTTTATTTGATCTCATGATGAAAATTTAAAAGTTCATCTAGTACTTATAATTGTAATATTTAATGTAATTGAATATAA
This sequence comes from Augochlora pura, assembly GCF_028453695.1. Taxonomy (NCBI): domain Eukaryota; kingdom Metazoa; phylum Arthropoda; class Insecta; order Hymenoptera; family Halictidae; genus Augochlora; species Augochlora pura. The sequence continues at coordinate 10,850,934 of NC_135782.1, forward strand.
TTATAATTGTTACATTTAATATAATTGAATATAATTATAATTGTAATATTTAATATAATTGAATATAATTATAATTGTAATATTTAATATGATTGAATATAATTATAATTGTAATATTTATTTATCTATCGAGGAGACTATATACAATATATGTATATTGCATTTAATTGGTAAATGGAATGTGATTGAACAGTATGGCATTTTTTCAATTTTTCATTTTTCATTCATTTATTCATATGCAACGAGACAATGCCCCCATGCTACAAAGATAAAATATAAAAACACTCCCTTAACACGTTCATAAAATTCATCATCACCATCAAATTAACTTTAAAAATATAATTACCTAAAATCGTAACGCGAGCATGATATTTAAAGAATTCTTAGCTTCTATTCAGCATATTACGAATTGTCCACGTCGTTACAACGGGGTCTTGGCAAGAGAAATCAATGAAAAAAAAAAATGTGCAAATGCAACGAGTCTCGCTTCTTTATACGACAGAGGAGACTCATCGTAATTCGAGACAGCGGCAAAAAGGACAACGAGAACGAGAACAAAGCACTGTCGAAGGGAGATTTGTCCGGCTCGCGTCTCCCGCGCGTCGTGTCCCATAAACCGTTTTATTATCGTCAGGCAGAAGTGTGTAACAAAGTGCGAGGCGAAGGGAATGAACTTGTTACTCAACGGCTTTAATGTATGCCGCATGAATCACGTGGTAAATTTATTCCAACCTTCGAGAGGTTGGATACACGTTGCCCGATTCAAAAGGAAAAGGGGGGGTTTTTCGATCGGGGGGGATCCACTTCGGGCAGAACGCGCGCGCTTCGACTTGCGCTTGTCTCATTTTGCAGCCGGCCCGGCGAATGCGCGCGCGTTACACTTTTAACGGGTTTGTTAATGTCGCGCGGAACAGGCATAAGTAGTAATCAGAGAAACGGTCTCTCTCGGATTTCACCGCGATACCGCCGGTGCCTAACGTTAAACAGCGTGTTTTGCATAACGGCGACACTCGATCTCCGCTGTCACGTATCATAAGCGGAGCACCGTGAAATGTCATGTAAATTAAACGCGCCCTGAGCCCCGTTCGTCATCGACCGAGTGTATCAATCACTTTTACTCGACGGGAACGGGTCGCGATATGACCGATAGTACCATTGCGATTTTATAGTGATCCTGGCCTACTTTAAAATGCTACCGGACGCACGCCGGCCACGAGATTGTTCCTGGACGTATCTTGTTGCGAGGAAATCGAACGAGCTTACCTCCGAGCGAAATGCCATAGGTCACTGCATTTAGAAAACAAGACATTTTTCTTTGTTGCAGCGAAATTTTTGTTGCTAGATTGCGGATTTTACGCGATACTGCAGCTGATATTTAATTGACACTTAAACTACCGGAAATAATAAAATTGATTAGGGCGAATTGTCTGATAAGAGTAAAAAGATCTGATTTATTTAGGTTTTGCACCGTTTTTGTTATAATAATTGATCAAATTACATGATTTTTATAATATTTTTTCACGAAATTGTCTCAATTGTTATTATAATTTTAAAATGAGAAGGCGGTCTTTTCATTGTGCCCTACAATATTAAAGCATTTTATTGAATCAAATTAAAATAGAAAACTTCTTATCACATTAATTATCTTTTTATTATTATCATGTTTTACGGATCTTAATGAAGTTAGAAGATGTAATAAATTGGCTTGGGATTTCTTTTCAAGCTTAAATAAATAATTCTGGCACCCACTTATGAATAAGATGATAGTGGAGGTGATAAGACAGTAGAAAACTTAATAGAATTTAATTATATTAATAACAGTATTAAAGATAAGTATTGTCTGCATTGATTGTATAAAATAGGTGTAGATTACAGATTTTATACATGTATTGTAAAAGTAAGTAGATGAAACATCGAATACTTAAAACATTGAAGGAATTTAAAAGCACTGTTATCTTATCTTCGATGAGGTCAAATCAAGAAAAATAAATTTCATATAAACATGTCAATTACATAAATATATCAATTTTTATATAAATGTTTTGAACCGTTAGTACAATTAGGCGCGTTGCTAATAATTTTGTACATTCTTCTATTTCAAATCCATTTCTTACACAATCAAGAAAAACCATTTTTATTTTGCCGAAAAATCTGCAACCTACTTATTTCTCTTACGTATATATTCTTTTTAATAAAAATTCCTAAAATCAACAGTCTAATGATCAATTTCTATTTCGCAGAAAAATCCAAACCCAAAATTCCAGTATATAGATCTCACGTATTAATTTTTCTAAAAAAAAATGCGTAAAATCGATAGTCAGTTTCTACTATAAATTAGTTCGTTGCGACTGAAACATTTTCAAGGTAAACAATTTCATATTGCAAAAAGATCTCTACAGTCTGGCTGAAGCAGCAATTTGCCGAGCAATTAAGCGTTTCAGTTCTTGAAAACCGTCGCGCACGTTCGATCTTGCGAAGCCAAGCTCGTAAATAGTCTTGCGGACGACTGTACTTGCAAAATCGCCTACGGTCCCGCGGTTAGGGTAATCATTTTCGCGGAATTCATAAAGAAATGCGTTTCTGTACCGAGAATCGGGGGAGATGGGAGAGCCGCGGCCGGCAAGAGAGAGAGAAGCCATAGGATACGAATTGCGTGCAACGCGCGTTTCATCATCGCCCGTCAATTGATATGCCAAGGATATTTCGTAGCGGCGATTTATAATCGATCGGGGGAAACAATCGTGTATTCATAGTGTGGCTAAACACTTTCTAATTGCAAAGTTTTGATCGTCGGCAAAAACGCGCGTTCGGCTGTCACGCGTCGGATTATTCTTCGCGCTTCGAATGCTTCGCGATGATGGACTTCGAAATCGCGATAACCGGAGACCCTTGCGATTGACCATTAGCAAATCTTTTCAATGACTTTGTAACATTACATGTCTATAACAAATATAAATGTAAATTATAATAGACTTTTAATAGGAAATCAATTGATTTTACATTGCAGTAATGTCATTTATAATCAACTTTTGTTAGAAATTTCAGTTGCAACAGATTTTTAATAGAAGTTTATATTTTAGTAAATTTTTTATAGGAATTAAGATTACAACAGGCTTTTAAAAAAATTTACATAAAAATCTAAACTGTAAGTGGATTTAAGTAGCAGTGATGTCAATTATTATGAATTTTTATTATAAAGAGTAATAGAATTTTCATAGAAATTTAAAGATAAATCTTAATTGTAATAGATTCTTAATAGATATTTAAATTAATTGATTTTAAACTGCAGTGATATCAATTACAATGAATTTTTATAACAAATTGTAATGGATTTTTAATAGAAGTTTAAATTTTAGTAAATTCCTTAAAGAAATTTAAAAAGAAATCTGAATTACAATCGATTCTTAATAAATATTTGAATGGATTGTTTTTAAACAGAATTGACGTCAATTATAGCGAATGTCTATATTTTCAAAAGTCGATACGTGGAAAACGGCGATCAGATAACATCTTACGATCTCAATAAATATCTTTGTGAAGCGTAGAAGGCTATTTCTGCTTATCTTTATGGACATTTTTAAACACTCAACTTTATCCAACAGAATCTGTTTAGCGCTTACTTATGATAGCCTCAGGAATTTGATCGAATCGAAACTTTCATAAAGTGACTGCTATATTATTTGAAAACACTCTGTAGGATGCAGAGATTTCATTGTACACCTCGTTTCTACGAGAATCGAGCCTCGGACTCTTTAAATTGCTAGTAATTAATCTAGTTATTTAACGAGTCAGCTGTTGCAATCTCTTTGAAAAGTATGAAAGTTACAGTAATTGCACCGCCACGGGTTTGAATTTCTTTACGTTTCGTTTGATTACAACACTTTTTTAAAATATATAATTCAATAAATAATATTAAAGTATATATTACTTTTAACCAGTTAGCTGTTTTGAATGAGCATACTCGTCGCGAGGAAATGACAACATTTTGTGTTATAACGAATATATATTTTAAAAAACAGACATTTTTAAAAAGTAGACATTTTTCTTTTAAGATTTTGATATGCAATTCAGTTTTTTTTTTAAATGCAAATATCGTCAATATTTCAATATGTCTTCGATTCGAAAATATAATTAATATTTAAGCAATTATTTTGCACAAACAGGATGGTCTAAAATTTAATTTTAATATTTATACCTAGCAAACAGATTAAAATGACCGATTTTATAGTTAATTATATTGAAATTGTTGAAATCGTGAAGTCTCTTTCATTGCAATTGATTGAATATACATCCTAATGTAAGTAAAATAGTGGCAAGTCAAAAACATTCTTTCATTTTAATAAAATTTAAACCTTGTGATTTGTTTAACCATCTGTATTTATCCTCTTTCTATTTCCTTAAATAATTTCTAAGTCAATAAAAAAACACTATGAACACTTATTATATATCTTATGAAGAAATAAATATTCCCTCAGAATTTTGAATAAAATAATACAAAATTATTACTCAAATCGTACATTTACAACAGAATTTAAAGTGTTACTATAAGATTTATAGCAAAAGAAATAATTAAAAAATTAGAAGTTTCCTAAGTCATTTATATGTATAAAAATTATCTCCATTTAAATTACATTTAAATTGCATTTAAAGTCAAGTTGTGCTTCATTGGTGCTAAAAGCAATCGAACTATGCAAAAACATACATCAACTCCGATGCATTCGTAGAAAGCTCGCGATCGATGGCCTAACAATGGGGCAGATTAGTCTTCGCAAGTTCCCCATCCATATTAAAGCAACTACAAAAAGCGTGACAACAATACGAGTTTAATTTCGCATGAAGCAGATTTAACGGACGATCGTCCGATATTAATCGCAGCCTACTGCTCCTCGCGTTAATATAGAAACGATTTGCAGCCGCGCGGAGATGATTAATAACCAACGAAACTTTATCGACTCCGCCAGCGGCGGTTGCTCGCTCGCCGGGCAACAAGTTTCGAAACTAGGAAATTTTCTCTCTACGCTGAACATCTTATTCGAACCGTGCATACCTTCCCGCGTCTCTACGATTCTTTAGACTTTCACGGACAAAGCACAGGAAAGTTCTCCGAGCCCGCCGAAGATACGATCCCGACGCGAGCGAGATAACGCAAGAGATACACGTGAAAGGAAGACGTTAACGGTGGAAAATATTTCCGCGGTCAACCTCGTAAACCTCACAATGTAGTTCGATTATTAGGTCAATCGCCGTTTGCGCGGGACAGCCACCGAATCACTGTGGCTGACATAAAACAAAAACAACTTTCACGGAACACGTGCTTTCGATTTTTTATTATTTTATTTGGAAATATAAGCAGGGCGTATTTATCAGTATGGGCGCCTCTATTCTGATGGATGATCTATCTATTTTGATGGCGGTTGTCACATGACTTCGCAAAGATTTGATGATAAAAATCGATTTAGCGTGGATTTTTTTTAAAATGTGTTGTGATTATATTACTAACGAAATTTATCTGATTTGTATCGTCTCAAATACTCAAATTTCTATTTAAATTTCTATAAGGAATTTACTAAAATTTAAACTTGTATTAAAGATCTATTACAATTTGCAATAAAAATTCATTGTAACTGACATCACTGCAATGTATTTATTAAAAATATATTAGAATTCAGATTTCCTTCTAAATTTCGAACACTGAAAATATTAAAAGGATTCTAAGGACATCTATTAATTATTTTCAATTCGCTGAAATTATTCAAGAAAAGAAGGAAATTTTCTTTGACTCATACTTGACATTTATCAGTTATTTTCAACGAAATGAAATTATTCAAGAAGAAAAAGAAATTTTTATTTGGCTCATCCTTTTGACGTCTGTGAATTATTTCCAAAACACTAAAATTATTCAAGAAGGAAAAGAAATTTTATTTGACTCATCCTCGTTGCAATTGATGAAGATAAGTTCCACTTTGCGCGAAGATCCGCGATCTATTATAGTTTGCCCAGTGATAGTTTGAAACTCTCGAGTTTTTCAGCGGCCAGCCTGTACTCGCGCGATTTCCGGTCGAATCTGATCAAGTCTGCATGCGAGATCTCGCCGGGCGAAGTCGCGGAAAAGAGAAAAAGCCTGCGTAAAATCGAATGATCGCGATCTGCCGTGGCAGGAAATAAACGCTCTCGACTGCCCGATGTCGGGTCCGGACGAGGAACAGCGCGCTGCATTGTTCTATGATGTATCGGTACGTGTTGGAACTTTCTACTATAAAAGCAGCGTAACAACAGATGGAGCGATCGGAGCGTCGTCGTCGTCGTCGTCGTCGTCGTTTGCGAATCGTAAAAATATCTAGGAGAAAAAAACATGACTTTTCGATGCGTGTTCCGATAATTTTGCTCGACGAAAAACATCTGTGCTGCACGCGGTGCAGCAGTCGTGTTGTTGCATCGTACTTGAAAACGCGATTCTAGATTAGCGAAATGATTTTTACGTGTAGATACTGTTAAATAGTATTGTGATAGATTAATTTGTGATGACATGATGTATGGATTGAACAGAATTATTGCAAAATCTTTGCTGACTATTTATTGGTTTTTGAAATATAAATATTTTACTGTGGAGAAAATGATTTTTCAGGAAGTGACTAATTCTATTTAATAAAAGACAATTTTATTTTAAAAAACATTTGGATATATAATTATAATGCATACGAAGTATTGTATACGATGCATGAAAATGGTATAATAAAAATAATTATATAAATGCTAACGTGTGCAAAATGATCTTAATTGAATCTTCTGATTCGCGTTCGTTACTACTTTTATCATTATATTAAACATAGAATGTACATCCATGATATAATTAATGTTATCATTATATATTAAACCTATTCTTAACTGGCATCGTATTTATGTTATCACTATATCATAACTACATTCTTCGTTGTTATAAACTGGCATTTCTTACACACATTTTACACATCCATATTACACTAATCCACATATAATATATATCGAGCATAATTCGAATCATTTAGTGCATTCCGAAAAGTTATTGCGTTCTAAAAGGTGTACGGACACATTTGCGAGCCGCTGCGTATAAAGCATAATACGCGTTACGTGCGAATATTCGCGAAGAAGGAAAATCATTTCGCTCGGCCGATCTTCGATTTTTCAGTATCGGCTAACGAGCCGATTTCCGCGAAATTGTAAGCGCCGCGCGCGCGGCTCATTGTCCTTATCTGTGCGATTCGCGGTTGCAAGGAAATACGGGCCCCGCGATACCTTTTCCCTCGCGTTCGCGCGGAGATTTCCATTAAGATATCGGCGGATCTTAATGAAATTTTAAGCATGTGAAGTAGAAGCGATCCGCGCGCGCACGGTAGAGCCAACCGATTTCCCGGTGTGTTTCTAAGCGAGCCCGTGGCCGCCACTTTGCATAACTCGTCCCGGGTATGGTCCAGATTCCACGGTTGTGGAACATTGATTTCGCGCAATGCGAATGAGTGGCCGCGGCCATTCAGCTACCGCGGTTTAGGTGCAATAATCATGCGATTTTATTGCGCTTCGAAACCGCGGAAGGGTGAAACGATCCTATAGTTCGCCGGAGGTGTGCCGGGCGCGGCGAAGCTTGTGTAGAACGGCACAAAGCGAAGCCGTTCAGAGGCGCTCTAATTAATTTCGTCGTCTCTCTGATAATTTGTAACGCGTATCTCATATCGGAACTTTTATTTCAACGGAAAAGTTAATTGGACACTTTCGAGTGGTTTGCGTTTCGATGGACGATTAAATATCATTTGTATCGTCTGTGTGGAATAGATAATTCTGGATTGTGAAGAGATCATTATTCTGAATTTTTAATATCTAGTGTTTTCTCATAGATGAGCAATAGATGCGGATTTTTATGGAAAATGAAAATTGTTTGCTGTAACATTGGAACTAACAAGATTGTCGAAATTTACTGGTTTCTAATTCTTTCTTCTACAATTCTTGATATTGTAAAAATCGTGAGAAAGCTTTGGAAAATCGTTTTTATTCAAGCATATATTATAATAGATGTTGTACAATGTTTAAATAAATCCAATTTTGTCAACGTTATACAAGGATATTCGTAAGTCTTATTTAGAGTTTGGTAGTTTTAGTATTAATTGCAAGAAACAGAAGTTGCATAAGCAATTTGCTGTTTTAATTTAATTTTGAGACATTTTTAAGAAATTGATGTCATTTCGAGATATTCTATTAGTTCATATCAATTAGTATTGTTTGGTTAATACAATATCTTTAAATGTACAGGCTAAATTGTAATCTCCATATTTCACTATTCCACTTTTATGCGTTATTTATATGTGTCTGCAGAAATATTGAAATATATCAATAACCAAATTACTATTCATAGTATTTACAAAGTGTGGAAAATGATGAATTCATTATACATTCGTAAAAAATTTAGTTCGAAATAATATCTCAATATTTTCGAAAACTGAACTATTATTAGAAAAATAAAACTTTAAATGCTCATTTCTTTAAACTTTATTATTTAGGCTTATGTCATTATTAAATTAGAACAGCGATTTGTTTCTTTAATTATTTTATTGTGCTGAGAGCAACAAATATAAATTCCTTAAACGCTTCCACTGTTCTGTGTTTGATTCAGTAATTTTTGCCAGGAATGCATAAAATGTGTAGATTAATGATTAACCAAAAGTTCCTTCGAAATTAAAAGGAAATATTGCAATACAAAATACGAGAAACATTGCAGTACAAAATAGAAAAAAATATTGCAACACAAAATAGAAGAAAAATTCGAAGAATCCGAAAATGTCTATTAAAGCGATTCAAGATATAATGAACTCGCTAATTAGTTTCCATTTTGTAATTTCATTTGCGCCGTTTCTTTATTACGTGCTGGTTAACATTTCGTAGTAATTCATGCGGCAGTTATTCCCATAAAAAAAAACATATTCGTTACAAGCACGTATCACGCACTAGGAAGTGAACTGCGCGGGAATGCAGCGAATATTCGCCAAGTGCAAACGCTTGCTGCATAATGCGCGCTTTGTGAGGCGCATTTTACCACGAATGCAGTCGGAGAATCCACTTTGAAAACTAATACATTCAAGGCCGAATCTTCTTGCATATCTATCTAAATCTTAATTTGCATATCTTAGTAAAACGGTGTTTATTATTAAATAGTTTCTTAGTAATGAATGTTGATTTGTTTTTAAATATATATGAATTTTAGTAAATTTGTATTATTAAAAGAAATCTAAAAAGTTATGTAAATATAAATCTATATTATCGTTAATTTATATTATCTATATTATTATTAATAACAAAAATATTGATTATTATTATATTCGATAATAATATAGAATATAATAATTTATTATAAATCTGTATATTAGTAAATATTCATAGACATGTATTATATCTATAATTGTATGCTATTCATATATTGTTATATATTTGAATGAGAACTGTAACATATTTTAATTAATAATTATATCTATGCTTCGCTGGCAAACATAAATTTTACTCAAAACTAAGTTAATTAATCAAGTTTACTTAATCAGTTTTTAAAAACTAAATCACAATGCTAGATTACTAGTTCACCTTGACATAACTAATTACATTAGCAGAAAATAGCAATATTCAGTTACTATTCTTTCCATAAAAATCGTGAACAAAGTCCACGAAAAGCTTATGCTAGCAGACACGTTCCTTGCACGTGATAATTTAATTAATACATACAAATCTCTACGTTCGAAGGCATGGTAATTTGTCTGGTACTATAAGATTTTTCTTACTCGAAATTTAATTGTTCTAATACAAATTTATCCAACACCTAAACTAATATTTGAATGATAAAAATCGATACAGCGCAGTTTTTTTTTTAAATAAATACGTCATAATTATATTACAATTATTATATTAATTATATAATCATAATTGCATTTTGTTTTAAAAATGCATTATAATTACATTGTTAACATTTTGGCTGTGCTAAGTCACCCATATGAGAATAACATCTGCAGTCAATTGTTAATAAAAATAACTGGATAAAAAGGAAGATATAAACACGTTGGACAAAACTAATAACAATGTTATCTGTTAATTATGTTATTAAAATTATTAAGACTATATTTGTACATTTGTATATTTTGACTCATTAATTGTTAAGGTCACAAACATAAATACGTTTGCATTTAATTTCTGTTTATATCAAACGAGTTGGACAGTTTGTGGTTTGTTTAAAGATTCAGAGACCTCCCCATGAGAAATCTTTGGCAGCTGATTTAAAATTTTGTCGCGCGTAAGCAAACGGCTATGGATTATGTGCTCGTAACTTGGACACACGTGTTTCCTTTTACACAAAGATTACCATTGCAGCCTACACGTGTACGTCTGTAACAAGAAATGCAAATAATCCAGTATACAGTCGGCCTAAAATGTGTTCATACTTACAACAAGCTTACAATAACTTCCTTACAATTGGGCCGAGCGATTAAAATTTGTTTAAACATTAGAGAGATTACTAGAGAAAGGGTTAAACAAATTGTTTTCAAAAATTGCAATTAATTAGCAAATGTTTTACCTGAGCCTATAACGAAAATTTAAAAAACACGTTCTATTGAAATCGCTTAATGTTGTTACGGGCAGTTAACATTTGAAGTTCGTGAAAATAGGTTTTTCATAAATTTTTTCGTTCAGAAACTGGCAATTCTCACATTTTTCAATGGCTATGTTAACTTATTCCAATGAAATTTCGCATTTTTTAAATTTTTGTTAAAGACTCGGGTAAAACGGTTGACACAGCATTGTTTTTAATTCTTCTATCGTTCCAACCAATTGCAATCTTTGAAAACTATTTTCTAGCTACTGTCTATTAAGATAATCCTTGCAATACTTAAGAAAATTTAGAGAATTATTAATATTAGAATTATTAATTCAGACAATTACTATTAGAATTATTAATTCAGACGATTAATATTGGAATTATTAATTCAGACAATTAATATTAGAATTATTAATTCAGGCAATTAATATTAGAATTATTAATTCAGACAATTAATATTATTATTATTAATTCAGGTAATTATTAATATTATTAATTTAATCAATTATTAATATTATTAATTTAATCAATTATTAATATTATTATTATTAATTCAGACAATTATCTAAGCAAACGAATTTGAAAAGAAAGCTGTTCCATTCCTAAAAAACGTGCGTACACTTTTCACAGCGAATGTATATAATTCTTATTTATGGTCGCGATAAGGAACCGTCGATTGCAATATTCGATAAACTGTTATCGATGCCACAGCGGGGAATCGTACGTGACATGTTTAACGATTACGTCAAAAAAAAGTGTCACCTTCACGAGCGTAGAAAAGATCGCTTTGCGATGAAACTACAATGCATATTTGAGATGTACTTAAAGATCGCTCGCAGTGTAAAGTAAAACACGAAGACGTTTCCGTTCGCGATCTACTACCGCAGGAATTTACATCCGCGTTTCTAAGCAAACCGTGTCTAAGCCTTTGTCCCCGTATTTTCGAAATCCCGTCTTTAATTTCGTCAGCGAGGTCTGTCTTAGAATAACGCAAAGGTGGTTGGGTTAGCCGAGGTGTCGAATAAATTTGGGCTGGAATAATTCGATTTTATATATATGACACAGATTTTATGAAGTTCTATGTGTATGACAATAATTACGTTTTCAAATTTTTTACCATTTGGGGATCTTAATCCTTTATTGCCCATGTAGCTTTCAGGTTACAATATATAGTAATGTATTAACATTTCACCAATTAGTTTTAGATTTTTCACAAGATGGTGCATACCTTCTTGATTATGTAAGTTCTTTGAGGTAACCAATAACAATATTCATATTCGATGTAAATGTCTTACAAGTTGTCTACAGATCGATATTTAAAAAATAAATTCAGCCTATCGAGGGTTAATAAAATTAAGAAATTATAATGTATTACCATAAGGATTAATTCTTAATGATTAAATGTTAAATAATTCTGTTTCAGAGTTCTAATTTCACATTGAAATAATTTCTTTGCATAAATATATTTTAAAATAAACGTAGTGCTGGATATAAAATATAAATGAATTTTATTTACACGAAAACGAGTAGCTACAATTTCGAACAGTTCTGCAATTGAATTCAAAAATATCTCTAGACTTATAGAAAATTGTTATTTTCCGTAAATACTGTACTACAACAGTTATGGATGAATTACGTCGACAACCGGTGTCGCTAATGACGAGCCGAGGCACAAATAAAATCGGCGGAATCGAGCCGCAATTAAAAATAATCTCCTTTTCCGTCGCGGCTCTGGGGATTGCACGTTCGTCCGCGGACATTCCGCTGGCACCGTCGGCTCGGTTGACCGTGGAACACCAATTACGCCTATCTGGATGTCGATCTTCGGTATCAGATAAAGCGCCCGTGAGACCCTTTTTAGCGAGCCGGTAGCCATTGTTCTCGCCCGCGGAACGTCTTTCCACGGTGGACAGGAAAAAAGGAGCAAAACTGTCCCGTCCACGAGTCCACGAGTAGTCCACGAGCGAAACGCGGCGGTCGAAAGTAACGCGGCGACCGCGGCGCGCGGGTAGCAATTGCCCGGTGCTAACAGATATGTAGAACAATCGCACGTAATCGTACGCAATCTATCGGAGAAAGTGGGCTAATGCGGGCTACGGAGGCAACGCGCAACACCTTTTGTTCCTCGCGGATTTCAGCTACCCGGCTTCGCCGGCCGACGATCTGCTCGGCCTATCTATACGAGCTGATCCTGCGAGGTTCGGGCACGCAAGCGTCTCCAACATCAGTTTTCTCTGAATTTCTCTACCGGGCTGTTAGTTTAAGCACAGCGGAACATTTTTTTGGCAAATCAAAATAATTAGTATCGTAATAAAGGGTGTCCCAAAATTCACGCAAGATTTGAATTTTGCGCCATTTGTGCGGTAAAGTGTTGCCAACCAAAAAAAAAATACAGAATGACAGCTGACAGTTCAGGGCAATTATTTATTGTTGAGCAATATTTTGCAAATAATGATAAATCTGTGTTTTCTATCAAAATTACTTCTTGAGTGAATTTTGGGACACCCTTTATAAGAGGAAGCGTAGGATGGAAGTACAATGTAGTTTTTAATGAAAACTGTAGGGATCAAGAGGCGCGGCGTCAAAAGGAGCAAGTGGCATCCGCCGTTGCGATTTTTACGCAGAATTTGGTAGAACAAGGTTTTAAAACAGCTGGGAAGCAATTGGAAAGGCTCTCCACTGTATTTTTACTATTCATTTTTAACATAATATGTCGATGATTCAATTAAGTCGATGGTCAAGAAAGGGGCCTTTACTGATGGCCTACTTGTACTATCCCTTATTTAGTGAACCGAGAGTGAAGTGAGTAGAGTCAGCGTTACAGCGATGGCAATATTTTAACAATGAAAGTCGGCTAATGATTTACATGTTTCGAAAGGGTGACCAAAGTCGTCCTTTTTTCTTCTCTCTTTGGAAGTCGAGGAGGAAAGAGGAGTCTAAGAGTTGTCGAGTAGTCGCGTCCTCAGTTTCGATATTTTCCTGTTAATTATTCTAATCTATTCTGTGAATTATCTAATCCTGTTAATTATTCTAAATTTTCCAATTTACACGAACTTATTATTAAATATATTCCTGCAATAACGAAACTTTTATATCGAATTAAAAATATTTTTCACCGATGCAAATTTACTTTGGATCGAGTGACTATGTATCTTTCAAAATATTTTTTATTGATATTATACAAGTATCTAGCAATTTTTATTTGTTTTAGAAATTATAACTGAATTTATATAATTTAGTTCTCAGATGTTGCAGGGCACACGCGAATGTGTTATTATATTAATTAAATGTTTTCTTTCCTTAAGAATGAAAGTTAAAAAATTTTATATATCATTAATATTTGTGTAAAATTCGATCTTTAAACCAATATACATCCTATTAAATTAAAAGTACATAGTATAGTATATAATACATTGTTCACATTGTTATAATGTGTTATTTAGTGCATAAGACAAATAAGGAAAGCAATAGAGATAAAAATGATTTTTCTAATTTAAAAGAATTGATAAGATGAATAATCAATAAAAAAATCAAAGAACTATACGAAAATAAAATTAATATTGTATAAAAAATTTGTGAAGTTAGACTGTCTTTTGAGAAAAATTATAATGCTAACAATAGTTCCTATTTTAATTATTTTTAAATATATGATCGTATAATGATTCATATAATTTGTCAACAGTATTTTCCACTATTTTATAATCCACGTTATTTTATAGATTCAACATTCTTCGTCGGCACTAGAATAATTAACTAAAATTTTTTGACAAATAGCAGAAGCACAACGTTTTCGTACTTGCATGCGAAATAAAAATGATCCGCCTTAATTGCAAGACGTCGAAACTCTATTTCCTCTAATTCCTTTTACATACTAATTTTTATAAATCGCAAATGTAAATTCTGTTGATACATTAGAACTCCATTTATCCGAGCCGGAAGGGAGTTCGCGGATTATCCCTCTCTCTACAGTTTATTCGTTCGCGTAAAAGGAGCTAGCTAACGTTCGCATAACTGGATTCTTGTTCACTATTCGGTCTTGCTTACTATTTCTTACAAAACGCTGCCCTAACTTTGAAGTGTATTCTCAACCTTTAAAGCTTTATTATGTAAAGAAGTTAACAAACTTGAGGGAACGAGAAATAGTGTGCAGGAAGAGAAAAAAGAAAAGAGAGAAGAACTACTATTATAATTAAAAAGAAAAGTATTTCAGTTATTGTAGATTCAACTAACTTTTCTAACATTTACAGAAAAATTTGATTTACATAAACCAGTTTTAAAGTAGTTGTACTTTTTTAACATATATTCGTCCTCATGAATAAAATTCGTCATTTGTATATTAGAGAAAATAATTGATTCTTGTTATTTTTAACTCTAAATAAATGAAATTCTAAACCTCCAAATATTTCAAATGTTGATGACGGGGAATTACCGATTAAAAGGCGATTATATACAGTTATTGTTCGCGGAATTATCATATTTGTAAAACAATTTCACAATGTGGAATTAAAGAAAGAAATCATATCATACTTGACTCATGTATCTTGGAAATGATGTAGAAAAGTTTTATTTTCCATAAATATATACCTGGTTATTATTAAATTGTGGATCTTTATAAAAAGTAAACATTATTTGAGTTGATTCCAAGAAACGGAAGTTGAAAACAATGTAATAATATTATTAAATCTTTTTAATCTTTTACCATTTCATTCTCCATTCATCCATTTTTGACAAAAACGCATAGAACAAAGAATTGCACCATTAAATATTGTTACACCACTTTACAAAATAATTTTTACGTTTCCAAATTCTGTTATATTTAAAGTGAATCAGAAATAGAAAATTATTAATAATGTGAATGTTATACATATCAGTATACTCAATTTCGTATACACAATATGGAGAAAATTATATAAATGGGAATATAACATTTCTACAGATAATGCGGACGAATATTGTACAATTTGTACAATTTTAAACTGAAAAACACTGTAAAAAACTTTAACACGTTCGTCGCCGACAATTAGACACTAAAATCCCCACATAATTAAAGCCATTTAAATAATTAAAATAAAACTAAAAAGTTCACATTTATCATAGGGGATGACGTTAGAACTCATTCGGATTCGAAAAATCATGGTCGAATTCATTTTGCTCGAATAGATTGCAATAAAAATAAATGTTCAAAATTAGTCAGAAATTGGTGTCACCCAGATATGGGCGATGCGGCGACGAACGTGTTAAAACACTGTACACCGATTTCGAGAGACATTCCTGCTCTAACGTTGTCCCGATTTCCCTTTCCAATGTCCACGAAACAAGGACAAAGCCGGCAGCCGTAGATAAGAATCGAAACTTCTCCGGTCACCCAATATAAGCCCGTAAGAGTTCACTGGCGGACGATAGCGGCCGTTCGCGGGATTCTCGTTTGATTCGCATCTCGTCATCTTGCCTCGCGGAATGTTCCCTGAAATCCAGTAAAAGCCTCGGTAGTAACTTAGCACCGGGCTCCTCGCGTTTCGAAAAAAAAGAACGAACCCGAGAGGAAGCCGGCTATGACATCCGAGCGCGCGGAGTGTATTGCGCGCCGCGCCGCGCGTTCCGTCGTCCGTCGCGGCGTAATGAGCACGGAGCTCTCCGTCGAAATGCTTGACTTGCTTCGCGGAAGCAATAAAAGCTTTTAACGTTTTCTTTTGTACGCGTGTGCTTAACCTTTGCACCGGAGCGTACACGGGGCGTCCGGCTTTCAGTGTTCCCCCGATGCCCTGAACCGTGATTTATTTCCAGCCGAAGAAATCACGGGGATAACGATCTTAATCTGCGCCGACGGAAAAGGGAAAACGCGGCTTGTTAATCATCGGCGCGGCGGCGGCGGCGGCGGCGGTGTCGGGTCCATCGGCTGATTGCGAGCTTGTCGTGGATCCCGCGGTTGTTTCTTATTATCGGGGCCCATCGATCGATCGAAATTACAAGCTTTTCCGAGCTACGCCTGTCGCTCGGAATGAATTTCTAATCGATCGGTTCGATCGCCACCAGAGAGCCGGTCGCGGGGCGGGCGACTCCCCCTCCCTCTCTCTCTCTCTCTCTCCGAGTGGAGAACGTGTCGAGAGGAGGTAATCGTAAGTCGTACCTAAGAGTGATTATCTACGACACGTTCGACAGACATTTTTTAATCGGCCCTCGCGAAATTGTTTGTAACGGTACGAGTTTACGGCGGATCGCCTGTTTGGTTCAATTTATATCTGCTTGGTAAGTGGCTGATGAACAGTCTGCGGTTAGTTATTGCAAAGTAAAAATTTTCTGCGTCGATTACGAGATATAGGAGCTAAGTGTAGTTTTATTTTTCTGTTAAATAATTTTAATAAGTTTCTCCACGTAAAAATGTCGTCCCATCTTGACGCATGGGAGTTAACGTGATAATGGATGAAATGTGCCGTGAGCGAAATCGTATCGGGAACTATGTTTATTGTTAGAGGGAAACATTGTGTTTATTCCGATATAAATAAATTTTCGACATAGTAGATTGTAAGTAGCTGAAGAGTATAAGATGCGTTACTTTTACTCAGTTAAAATTAATAGAGGAATAATTTAAATTCTATCTTTTTACTTATTTGTTGTAATTGATGCAGGATATTTTTATTTTGCAAATATCCATATTGCAATTACTATACGATATTAACTATAATGTTATAATCACCTATACATTTTTCCCATAAATGTATAAAATCCGCAGTCTAGGGATAAAGTCTAAATCAAACCATTGCATAATTATTAATTAACTGATATGATAAACGGTAGAAAAGTTGAAAACATATACGTAATAACATAAATATTACTTTCAACCTACTAAAATTATTCAGGAAAATCTTTTTAAATTTCACTTTTTTTCCCTCCTATATAATCAAAAGTTTTTCCATTGAAATCACCAAACAAATAAATTAATTAATTAACGTGATGCACTTTCGAATTTAAACCATACGATATTTATTTAATTCGCTACAACATCTCATGTTTTGTATTCTGTTCTTCCGCAAAGAAATCTATTAACGTAAATTTTCCTTTTACGATCATGTGATAAGAAATTGAAAAACAAGTTTATGCATTTATGGCATATGCGATACGTTTATGGCATAGTTGAAAATTATTGCTCGTTCACGGAGTTAATAGAACCGCGCGCCTTTTCGTTTTATGTTCATTATCCTTGATCATTCTTCAAATTTTCTTCATGAAGATTAGAACCGTTCCGATTATAATAATTCCTTAAACGACGATAAAAATTTATGTTTATAGTGTCTCAATATTTACATGAATATATGTTAATCGTGAGTACAGTCGAAGAGTACATTAAACTCTCGTTTTTATTTCTATAAACTTAATGTCTTCTTTATAGATATCGTAGTTAGTTGTTTACAGTTTTATATTTATTACTCATTCATAATTTAATTGCAACACTGTTTTCATATGAAAATAATTATTTAATATTTTTCATTTACATATCAGTTGCTAGACTGCTGAGTTTAGGTATTTAAAAATTTAGTGCAATTTGAAATGGAAAAACTACAAAAAATAATTTAAAACGTAAATGAATTCATCTGTTAAAATTATTAAAGAGAGAAAAAGCATTCTACCTGCCTTCTATTTCTTGCAAATGATGCAGACAATTATTATTTTGCATAGAATTAAACAATTTATTTAGTGCTCCGAAATTTTATAAATAACAAAGCACATGGGTGGCGACAATATTAAAATTAACATATCCGCCCACTTTTTTACCACTAATTCTAATATGAATATAGATTCACGATTGTTATTACATTTTCGAGATCTATTGTGCATTTTATCCTTTACGTTACATCTCGTTTTACGAATACTAATTGTATACTGAATCGAATTTTTTCCAAGATGCTATTCTGACGTATGAAAGGACTCTGTGGCGGTTAATATACCGTCATTGCTAAAAGCTTTCGAAGATTGCCAGTTACGAGAGGACTTTCTATTAGTCCTGCAATGTTAAAATGCCATAAAGGATCGGTCGACAAAGAAGCCCCCATCGACAAAGAACACTGCCGTCAATGACCCAGTTAAACCGGCGTAGGGGTACGGATGTCAGTGAGAGACTGGGTTACGAAGTCGTAAAGCAGCAACTCACTGGTGTCGATCTTTTATGGTATCTCATCGTTCGAGCTCCGAAAAAAGAAAATCATCTTCACATTATTGTATCATAATCATAAATTAATTACGTCCGTTCAATCTTACAAATTTCGCGCATACGAATGAATTAGAATCATTTACTTATGCACCAATTACATGAAGCAGAAATGCTATAGAAAATTATTATTTTCTTCAATAATTTAAATTTATTATAAAATTTGATTCGAGGTATTTAGTCGGATAATAATCCGAGTAAAATTTTATTCCAAGATTTATTCGATATATTATTTATTCGAGAGATCCGAATGACATTTTATTCCAAGAATTTATTCGGATAATGTTTTATCTGAAATATTAGAGAAATTGATTTGAACAATATATTTAATTTTAATACTTTACCGACCAGTAGCCTATAAATCGGCTTTTTTATAGGCTAACCAATAATTTGTTATCCATTATTGAAGTAAAACTGTTAGAATGTAAGCATCGGTATTATTATACAATTTTTATAAATATTAGATACTTTTCATGATGAATGAAATAAGTAAAATAGATGAAATAAATATTATTTAATGCCAATGTTATGAAAATTGAAAAATGTTAGTAGATTTAATTACCCTGTAGTGGCATAAATGGTCGAATGACCGGTCGGTAAAGTGTTAACGTACTAAAAATAAAGAATTTATTCGATATATTATCCTAAATGAAATTGAATCTCAAGAATTTATTCTATTCACTATTCTAATATTTTATTCGATATATTATCCTAAATAAAATTTAATTTCAAGCATTTATTCCATTCACTATTCGAATAACATTTTATTCGATATATTAACCCAAATAAAATTTAATTTCAAGAAAAAAATTTGATTCACTATTCGAATAACATTTTATTCGATATATTATTCTAAATGAAATTTTTTTCCGAAACCTTATTTACGTTGTCGCCCGAATGCAATTTTATTCGCATAACACACAACACTGATCGACGCTAACTAACAATTCGGTTAAGGGTTAAATTTATCTATTGTCTCTCGATCGTTGCAATATTCACGAGCTAAGTTTTGTCATAATTGCACAAAACCTGTGAGATTCGAAATCCACTAAGCCGAAGCGCCATTTCGTGGACACCCTGTATCTGCTCGGGAAACTTCGCCGGGATCAGTTTCCCCGGGAAAAATGGCCGGCGACGTAACGGCACCCGGTCGTTCGCGAAACGCGCGTCGTTAATTTAAGCAAAACCGACGGCTGATTATGTGCAAACGATGATTATGCACGGGAGAAGGAAAGCGCGGCGCGGAGCGGCGCGGCGCGCGTGGTGGGAGCAAAAAGGAAAAGAGGGCCGCGCGCGGCGCGCTGTCTGTCGGTTCTTATCGCGCACCTCAATCCCGCTCTAGGCAGGAAAATCATAATCCCGGCTCTCGGTACTTCCTTCTTACCTGGAACCATGTCCGACGGTGTGTTCCTTCGCGCCGCAACAAGAAACCAACGGGTGCCCGGGCGTTGTTGTTCCCGCGGACTCCCGTGTCGGCGCCGCGTGTATATCGCCGTACACCTTCGAGGATAGACGCGGTTTTTTCTTCACCGCTCATTACCCGTGCGCGATTGATGAATTTCACCCGGACTGTTCATCGAAAGGAGGAAGCGCGCGCGAGCGAGCGAGCGTGCGATCGAGCGAGCGATCCGGCGGCGGGCGAACGCTGAAAAATGAGTAAAAGCATGGTCGTTTCGTATTGGGTTTCACGGCTTTGGTGCCATTAATATCGCGCGGCCCGTAACACCTGGATCGATACGGCGGCGAGATTGTGCGCGACTCCAAAGAAATGCTCTCCGGGAACCCGCTCATTTATCTGAGAAACAACTCTGCCGCGGCGAGCCCGTGTGTTTTTCGTAATAAATCATGTCGAACGGTCAGCCAGTTTAGCCGCGCGCGCGCGCCTGCCGTTCGAGCTATGGATGGAGGATGATCATTGTTTCGCTAATGGGAATTAGGGATTAACCAGGGGGAAAGAGCTGCCACCGAACGAGAGTTCGTTCCGCGAGAAAAATTTCGTGCGAGACGGTCGTACCTTTTGTTCTTCGTTGTGTTAGACCGGTGACCGGGTCTCGCATGACTCGTACTAGCATTTATGCGATCAACGCTTTCCTAGGAAGCGTACGTGTAAGGACCCTCATCATTTTCTAAACATAATAAATTATTTATTATGAATAGGAAATATAAAGAGATTAATTAAAAGAATTTAATATTTACGAAAATATATTTATCTCTTGATTGTTATTAATATTGTTGATAACGAAAGAGAGAATTTTACATATTTTACATATTATGTATTTACTACTATACTTTATATATATCACATATTTTATTATTATTTTAAATATTACATATTTTTGGATATAATACATACATATTGAATATCTCAAAACCGTGTAACAGGTGGAATATTTACAATATACAAAATAAAACCTATATTTTTATATACGACAATTTTTATCTAATTTTTGTCAATGAATTCTTATTCAAATGAATTCTTACAGGAATAAATTCTTATTTGATTAAAATCTTATTCGAATATAATTTTAATCGAATCAATTTCTCCCTAGATCAATTTTTATTCGATCTAACATTTATTCGCCGGTGACGAATAAAATTTTATTTGCTAATCCTCATCTCCTATCCGTCATTCTGTAATAAAATGTCGCCGAACTCAACAACGGAACCAAGAATCGAGATATCAGAAGTACCAAAAGCAACGATAAGAACAATTCTACTAATCGAACTTTTTTCGTTGTTTTATTTTATTGTTCGTGTGTATTGGTTTACGGTACGCCGTTTTGTCTTACATTATACCGCAACTTACTTGGATAAGGATTTACTCGAATAAGGATTTACTCGAATAAGGATTTACTCGAATAAGAATTTATTTGGATAAGAATTTATTTGGATAAGAATTTATTTGGATAAGAATCTATTTGGATAGGAATTTACTTGGTTAAGAATTCACTTGAATAAGAATTTACTTGGTTAAGAATTCACTTGGATAAGAATTTACTTGGTTAAGAATTCACTTGGATAAGAATTCACTTGGATAAGAATTCACTTGGATAAAAATTCACTTGGATACTAATCGAACTTTTTTCGTTGTGTTTTACATTGTTCGTGTGTATTGATTTTCGGTGCGCCGTTCTGTCTGACATCATGCCGTAGCAGCAGGTAGTCCGATCACGTATCGCACATGATTCAAAACATGACACTTGATTACACGCTCTATATACTAAGTGGGCACAATGCATCACGTGTACTGCTCGGAAAGCGCTATGGAAATTGTCGGGTTTGTGTATAATGCGGTACGCGGACTATCTTCGATTCGTTCGACACGATGGAGACCGTATCGGAGTAACATTATGCGATTGGGATCACCATAAGCGCACGCGATATGACGGAGGCCGGGAGTCGAACTTTTGTTGGTGAACTACTACAGAAGTGATGTTCAGGACTGGAAGAAGCCGGTAGAAATCACGTCAGATTGGTATTGTGCGATAGGATCGCGTCGAATTTATACGATTCGACGGAGATCAGCATAAACTTATGCTAGGCAGTGAAAACGATTATGCTAGACGGGGAAAATCGCCTGGGAATTCTAAGGAAAGCTTCCCTCATCGTACGACAGAGATTAGTATAAAGGCGGCGTTGGGATTCTGAAAAAAACTATCTAAGTTTCGAGGGGAATAGCAAGCATATTTTATATTCGATAGTTATCTGAAACGATATAAACAATTTAGTGTCTTGCATTATGCGTCCGAGTTGTCAAGAATACAAAGAGCGTCGAACGATCAGAAAATTTCAGAGATGAGAGATGTTCGGTCTGTAGATTCATCTTTAGGTGTTCAGAACTAGGATCGGGTAATATTTGATTTGGATAACTGATAAGAAATAGAAGCTGACGAATAGAAATGTATTCCACGATATAGAATACAGATTTATTTGGATAAGAATTTATCCGAATGAGATATTGTTCGAATAACAATTCATTCTAGTGGAATTCAATTCGCATAAGGAGTCGTTGGAATTAGATTTTATTTAAATAAGAATTCATTCGAATAAGAATTTACTCGTATAACAATTCATCCATGTATTGATTTATACGACAATTAATCAATTCGAATAGAAATGATAAAATAGAAAGTGCATTTTTCATATAGTTTATCGATTTATTTCTTGCATATTAATATACTTGATAATTAATTGATAATTCTGCTGATACAAAGGAAGCCATCGGTAATTTTATAATCCAATAAGTACTTGAAATATAACTGAATAGATCCAGAGAAATATGTTCTTGTAAAATTATCTAACGCAGTCAACAATTATTTCCATTATTATTGAAAAGAAAGCATTATTCTAATAATTTGTTCGAATGAAGATTTATATTATTATATAATATCTGTAATATATATTATAAAATATATATGTTATTCTAATAAAGAAATCATTCTATTAAAACAGATAAAATAGTTTCTAACGAATAATGAATAATCGTCATTCGAATAAAATGGGATTACAAAATTGATTCAACTCTTTCCATATTTAATAAATAATATTCAAACATTTTTTATTCATACAAGCACGCTTTTCAAGGTTATACAAGCATCGAAATGTTGGACTCAGTTACATTGTAAGGTCAAAGAAATGACGAATTAAAGTTAGGGTTCTATGATGCATCGGATCTGTCCAGGATGACATTCATCTTGCCTTTTGAGTCTTATGTTGATCGCGATCGTGCTACGCGAACTTGGGCCAAGTATTAGCCTCTATTGTGCTGTGTAAGTCCAAGGTTATATTTATTGTATACGATTATGGTCGAGTTTTGAAGAGAAGAGCTGTCTACCTTATCCCGAGGACGCAAGTGTCATGAGTTTGACGTGACTTAGCGGAGCTAGCCAAAAAGGTTATCTGACCGATGATTAACGATTGTAACTCGTTAATTCTTATAAACTAGTATAAAATAGTTGTAGATTATTATAAATTACTTGCACATTATTATTATAAATTATTGTGAAGTAGTTATGGATTATTACGAATTAGTTATAATTAGTTATGATGATTAAAAATCGGTAGATATTGTAAACTATTATGAAGTAGTTATAGATTATTATAAATTAATTATACATTTATTATAAATTAAGGCGACGCGGTCATAAACTGTTATGAGTTAGTTATAATAATTAACGAGCTATGATGATTAATGAAATTACTTTTTGTCCAATTCTGAGTGGAAAAGATAGCTGTTATTACAGATGAGATCAGATTTTTCAACTCAGCATAAATTTGTTATTGTGTAAATAGCTACTTTATTTTCGCATAGTAACTGTACAAATATTACTAGATCTCAGTGGGCATTTTCACAGCAATTTCAGTGCAACGTTACATATTTTTAAGTCCTTGCAAGATAGTTAATGTACTAGAATCTTAAAAGAATACTTTGGTCTTGTTCAACCTGAATCACAAAGATGACAATTTAATAAATATTCCCACTTACACTATAAATATTGATAATAACTAGTGTAAGAGTTTCTTATATTGAAATTATAAAGTTCTAAATTGCAATGTTCATAATCTGAATATTTTCTATTTATACAAAATACAATTAGATATGACTAGACACAGTTTCGTGCATTATTTAAACAAAAATTATTAAAAAAGAATTATTCTTGTGAAAAGAATGGTCTGAGAATTGAATTTAAGATTCTCATTTATCCTTTTCATATTTTCTGTAGGAAAATATAGTCACCTAGTTTAAAAC
The DNA here is from genome assembly GCF_028453695.1 of Augochlora pura. NCBI lineage: Eukaryota > Metazoa > Arthropoda > Insecta > Hymenoptera > Halictidae > Augochlora > Augochlora pura. Next base: position 10,875,489 of record NC_135782.1, read on the forward strand.
TGTCTCCTTAATAGACTGTGAATCGTTATACAGAATAAAATTGTTTAAAACACAGTTCTAAGATAACCCTGATGAGTCCAAAACGATGTAACAACGTTATTAAATTCTGCACTTTTGTTCACATTATATTCAGTTACACGGTACTGTAACAAATACATAAAATTCGCGATATCTTAGGTCTACCGGAAAATTCTGTCTGCTTTTAAAAAGAAAGAAAACAATAAATTGATGTATGCACTTATATATTTATTGTATTGTTATAATAATTTAATATAATCGTAACTTATGCCCTATTGCCAGCGCGATGGTGATTTATGAATATCATTTTTGAGAAATATATGTCGCAAATAAAATGACATTAGCGGACATAATTTTTTGGTATAAGTTGTACAATTCTCAATCACTTTTCAGCGTGTCATGTGATCCAGGTTTAGTCCGCAAGAGCGACAGGAGCCTTATGATACTTGTGTCACATTGGATAAGTCTCGAGAGGTTCCTAGAGTACCGTTTGAGTCTGAGGTAGCTTCTATAATATTGAGTGCGTCTGAAGTGGTCCATACGATGCGTACAAATCTCGAGTGTCCCTTTTTTTAAGGTTCAGAACACCCTCCACGTCATGTTCTATCGTTCATTCTGTTAGTGCAAATATTGTCTTTCGGTGGTCCTGAATCGCTTTACTGCTAAAACACGTAAGTCAATCACAAGATTCTGCCAATGCCGTGTCGGTTGTATGGAAAATTACTGTTTCAATATACCGGGCGACGCGATAAGTTTCCCCACCTTCAATAATTTATTAATGTTTTATGTCGTCGCCTTTAGTGTACACATGTTTCGAGCTGTGCTATTATTTTAGGTGCACTGTTGTTCTCAAGTGATATACCGAGCACCTCCAGCACTATAACAAAGTATATTTGATCATTATATGTGAATGATTGTGGATATTTATGATCATTGTTATTTTCGTGTAATTTACTATTTTCATAAATTAATCCGTAAGAAGCAAAAGAAGAGAAAAGTCTCTTTCATCTGCTGGAAAATTTCTTTTAATATAGTTTATGCAAAAGAAGTATATTTCAAGTTATATTTACATATGATTAATATTTAAATAGTTCAGATTACCAGTTGAAATGGCTTCGAGTGCAAAGGGTTAACAATATGTTATACGCCTTGCTATAGTACGTACTTTCAATTCGATAACTGAATAATCAATAACATATTGTTAACCCTTTGCACTCGAAGCCATTTCAACTGATAATCTGAAGTAATTTCTCTAGCTTATAATATTTCCATTTTATATAACAAAGTGCATTTTATCCATATGTAATTGATTCTTGTCATTCGTATCAACGTAACATAACCTTAACAATCATCAAAATGCAAACTTTGTTAATATAGAGATTATTTTGCAACGTGATAGAACGATTTTGTGGTACCACTCGAGTGCAAATGGTTAAATTTACCACAAGCGACAAATAAAAAGATTAATAGAAGTTTCAAAGTATTGAAAACAATTTTCTTCTTTAATTAGAAAAATACAGAGCAGTGTCAAAATTTAAAAACCGAAAAATTTAACAACTGAAAAATTATAAGGAAATAAAAATAATATTTTAATTAACACGTTTCTGAATTTTCGCTAAATTACAAGATGACTTTGACATCGTTTCTTCGTCATCGTTCACATCAATGTCGTTTAAAATATTTTGCTGCACTATTTTCTATTAGTGACAACGAAATCATTGAAGAAGCGCAGAATCACTGATCTATCCCCGGTGCGTCGCCTTCTTCATACATCCCACTTTCTGGGTCACATGTATGTAGCATGTAACTCGGGGCATGCGGACATCAAAAATTGCAATCGGTATCTCAAGAGTCTTTCAATCTTATGTTCGACATTCCACGATCGTGTTCCACGGAGTCGCTGTAATAGACGTGAAGATGTCATAACGGGTATATGCGCGCGTATTACAGGTTACATCTTGTTCAGTCATTCTAGATAAATGGAATTTCCTCTCCAAATGGCACACGCGCCGTGAAAAAAAAAAGAAATCATCGGAATAATATTTCCGAACAAAGATGTTGGCTTACTTCGCGCGCCGATAAACAGCATTATGTCGTACAATTTACATAATGTTTTTACTCGAATGTAGGTAACAAGCAAATAACAAGTATCTCTAATTTGCTTCTTCGTATAATAAATATTAATTTCTATTTATTATAACTAAAGAATTTCGTCATCTCGTTATTGTAACTTGTGCTTCGACACGTTGTATTGAAAAATGATAAATAATTAGCAATTGAATAGTAATTAATAAGTAATAATTGGAATTTTATTTATAAATAAGAAACAAATTCTATTATTTCAAATAATTTATTTCGATCTAAGTAACTGATTTGTGATTCTTTTTGTCTTTTATGTGAATCTATAGATAATAAAATAAGCTCTGCTTTAAATAATCATTTAAATAAATATATATTTAAGCGATACCGAATTCTGATATTCGATCACAAGTGTTTGCCTTAATCGCGTTTCCAGCTACTGTATGTATAGAAATATATTTAGTGGTGACGGATACTGTGTGTGGAGACCAATTACCGTGCCTTTGCTTCGCTTTCGGGCATAGTTAACTCTATATTTATGGAATAAGACGTATCAAAGTTCTCTTATTAAAAACAAGCGAAATAAAAGAGCGAGAAGATTTATTTATCCAGAGTGTTGCGGCCCGTCGTCCAGGTTCCACGGTAACCGTTGTCGGGGTATCACGGCGATGTTCACCGTTGTTTTCTTTTTATCGAACAATCCTGCGGAGTCATTAATTTCTCGGGCGTCGTTTCTACGGCCGCGGAGTTTAATGTACCCTTTAATCGTGCGTTCTCGCGCCGCGCCGCCTTCCTTCTAAAGGCATAACTTAATCATCCGCCTGGCCAACTTGAAAGAAGACTTTCGGCGATCACCCTCGGCAACGGTACTCAGTCAAAACGTAATTTAAAGCCCATAAATCGAGCTTCGTACAGGCTTCCGGCTACTTTCGAATTGCTCCCCGCTTAATAACCTTGCGCTCGATTTTTCATCCGCCGCGATTTCCAATTGATAATAGAATACGGAGCGCGCCGTCATTTAACGTCACCTTATTCTTTATGCCCGGACGTAATGAGGAACGCTCGATTCTTATTCGTTTCTTACGAACTCTTTTCATCGGCGCGACACTTTCATGGCGAACTGTTTACATGGTATATTTATGTTCGACGGTATCGTTGAATTTTTTTTATTATTTGTCACTGATTTTTATCGTACTTTAAACCTTCGAAAAACTTGTGAGCTGTTCACTGCACAAATTGATTAACTTCATAAGACACGAAGTGAAGAAATGAGATGAAATGGTGGAGCTTTTATCTGATGATATTTGAAATTAATAAGAAAGAGTAGCCAAAAAATAATCACCAGTATTGTTACAATTTTTGTGCGACAGTTAATTGATTTAGCAAGTGAAAAAAGTAATAAAGTTAAACTAAGTGTTCAGATTTTTAAGTTTTTTTTTATTACTTTACATCTATTCGTAAAAGAAGTTAATTATTATATATTTTTATTAAAGATTTTTCATAGAAGTGAATGTTAACAGTTTTGTTATGATATATTATTTGTGATTAATTCATCAGTAATATAAATGATGTCTTTTTCATAAGCTCTGTGCGAGGTCTCGTTATTTCGATTTGTTCTCAAGTTATGTTAAATAAGAAGACTCTTATTATGTTTACAAAAAAAGTTATGATAAGTGCTTCGACACTTGGATTTTAAATATTTTGCAAAGTGTATTTCAGAAACATAATGTAGAAGATAATTAACCCCTTGCAGTACTTTTATCTTCGCAATTATAATGATTAAATAATTTTCAATTCTAATAATTTCTTAGAGGAGAAACAAAATGAATATTTCTAGTGTGCTTACAATTACTTCAACGCTTAAATATTAGTGGCAAGAAAATATAATTTTATTTCGACTTAAAAAGACGAAATAACATTCATATTTAACAGGTTATTGTTGTAAATCATAATCGCGAGTCAGATTTCTTACATTGACTAGAAAGAATAGGGTTCATTTCGATCTTTATGCATATTTTCTTGCGTTTTGTATTATTCTATAAATGCATAAAGGCAAATGCAATTTAGTTATGGTGTGGAATAGATATAATAAAATTATACTATCATTGAAAGAAAATATTTACCATAAAAAAACCACATGGGAACAATACTTTGTACTTTTTCTTGGTCATATTTAGGTTACTATCCCTTTTGTTTATAATATAATTATTGCTATATCTGACGTGCAACAAGTCAAAGAATATAAGTGTTTGACGCATTCGATGCCTCGTTTAATAAGATCAAATGCATACCTATAGAAACATTTAAAAAATTGAATAACATTGTAATATTTACAATTTATTACAATCGTTGAAAGAAGAAATATATTTTCACCTCCCTCATGATTCTTAGATATTCGCTTGAACAATTTTTAACTCGCATAAACCTCTACCCATTAAATAAAACAGGATATAATTGCGTCAACAATTACAACACTTACATAATTCCTTAAAACTTATTAATAAAACGTCACGATGCATCATTACCATATGCATATTTGCCAACGGCATAAAACATTGGTGATCATTTTTTTGCCGAGACATCTTCTCATTCAATTTTTTATGGTTCACTTTCCATAAAAGCAATTTTAAGCATCGAATTCTGATTGATGACTATGTCAACCAGATGACAGACGTTCCTGTACGATGTTTGCTGCTTCTTTTTTTTT
>NC_135782.1:10880392-10890205 GCF_028453695.1 Augochlora pura
TTTTTCTACATTAAATTCAAACATATAAATTTTTAGCAAGATTTTATTTTTAATCAATAATGTAATCACCCTCGTTATCAACAACCTTTTGCTATCTAAAATGCAAATTGTCAATGCCGGATCGATAAAAATCAATAGGTTTTTGATCAAAATATCTGGAGATTGCATTTTGGACATTATTCGAATTTTCAAATCTTTTGCCACTTAGAAAATGTTGTAACGATCGGAATAAATGAAAATCCGATGGCGCAATATCAGGTGAGTATGGTGGGTGAGACAACACCTCCCATCCCAATTCATTAATTTAAATTCTTAGTAGTAACTAGATCACGCTGATCTACTCGAAATAACCATATCTCTAACAATACATTTTCTCAGATTTCTAGGATTTTGTTCGCCACGCGAGCCAACGATGTCAGGCATTTTCCGAACCTTTGTCTATCCAACGAGTGTTTATTAGACACGCTGGGAGTTTTTCGAAACGATTTATTAGGTGAAATCGGAATTTCAATCGCGGGAAATGCAATCCTGTGAACTTTTCTCAAGCCGATTCTGGGGGTTTATTGATGCAATGTGTAAAAAGTATGGAAAGTTGATAGAAGACCGTTTAATTTTTTAAAATACTCTACTTTTGTGAAAGAATGCGGAAGTTTATGGATTGATTTTTCTTATTGTGAGAGACAAAGAATGTTATTGTTTGTTATTATTAAGACCACGTTCGCTACCGGTGCTATTAAGTAATTACATTTATTGTTATATTTGTCGTTATATCTATAGTTATATCTATTGTTATATATAGTTATATTTACTGCATTTGTCGTATTAAATACATGGTTTTACGAAATATGGTCAAAATGGCGGAATAACTATAAATTCTTTAAATATCATGCAATGTTACAATTTTAAATAATTATATTAATAAAATCAATTTAACATTCTTTACGTAAAATATAAAGTCATAATAGTAACACATATGTGACGCTAATATCGAACGCATTAAAATAATTTTATAATTCATCTCACTCGTCTTCGTAGAATGTATAAATTACATTTTAAGTCAACATTTTCTCAATCGCAACAAATAAAAACGATACAGCAAATTCATTGCTCCTATTGACATTCTTTAATTCTCTTCAACCTTCCACAATTTTAGCTTGCAACTACCTAATTTTACCATGAATGCATAAAATCCACAATCCACTTGCGAACGCGCAGAATAGAACATTTTAATAATTCTAACGATCTCCAATGAATATTTACGTCGCGAAACAAAAATCTTGACTAAACAAAGTACGTGGCAGGAACGATTAAATCAATTTCAACTGGCGCACTCTAAATTAGACTACAATGGCATCTGCGCAAATATACGCGGTCGAATCGTAAAACCTTCATTTTATCGCGGCGCATGTAGATCATTAAACTGACAATAAATTTTTGTATTCCTCATAAAGCAGCCACTAGTTAACGAATAATTAGCGGACTTGTAATTACTCTTTTATCTACGTTGTGAAGGGAAATAAAATTGTCGGTGATTTTTCGTTATTAAATTGTTCGAATTATTGGGTTCGGGAATAAGTTCGTAGCGTTTTTATATTTTCTTTTATTTTACAACGATTTGTTGCTGTTTGACAAAGCGTATAATAATTATCCGATAGAGCTGTTTCTGCTCTACAAAACTGTGTTAATAGTTATAACAATATATTAATCCATCATTTACTATTTATTATTCTTTTTATTACGTGAAAGTAATAAACAAATAAAGAAATAATATAATTTCCGTCCTTGTAAACGTCAAGGAATGTTTTTCTTTCGCCAAACCCTTGGAATCTGCAAGCGGACAGCTCGAATGGTTATTACGGTCGTCGACCGTGTGTCGCTACAGCTTCAAAAGTAATAACGCAATAAATGACTTAAAAATACGATTAGTACAGTTTAGTAAAGCAGAAGCAATTCTATCGAATGAGTATTATACACTTTGTCAAACAGCAATAAAACGTTGTAAAATAAAAGAAAATATAAAAACGTTACGAACTTATTCCCCAACCCAATAGATGCAAGAGCTGTCAAAAGTTTTCTTGAAAGACCAAAGTTATCATCGAAAGAACGCGACGCGGATCCCTTTGTTGGCGTACCGATGCATCTAGTATGTCAGCTGATTGTTCTTATTACCGTCTGGCATTGTTTAGCCTCGGTTCATTGACTCAATGGCGAACTATGGCAGCCTATCGTCCACAAACGATCATTGCACATGCCTTGAAGCTATAAATACTACACCTAAAAGACCTTCAAATTCTTTTGAATTTCACGTTGCAAGATTTGAGGGATCACGTGGTCCTTTTAATTATTATTGCACATTTTATGGTTGTGTAAAAAAAATTTGTAAAGAGTAAACGCTATTTAAGTTACAATGGTTATATGTCTGTAGTGTGTTTCTATATTGGCATTCTTAATTGTATAATGGTTAATTGTATAATACTTTAACAACTGGCATTTGCAATTATACATACAAGTACTGATAAGAGTTGAGAAACATGCTACACGGATGCATTGCTCTTGGACGCAGAAAACCTTCTTAACATAGGGTAAGAACTTCGTAGCATGTCAACGAAAATATGAATTTCACTTTTTTATCATTTTTAGCTTTTAATTTTGCAATTTATTCATTCATTTTCATTATTCTTTTTACTCGTTCTATGCGAAACAATATCGAGGTATAAGTAGAATGTGTTGCACGCTTTGCTATAATATACATATTTAATTTAATATTTATTGAATGTGAAATTTTACACAAATGTTAACCACATGTAAAGTTTCTTAACTTTCATCGACAAGTTATTGCTTCTACGAAACCTACGTTTCAAATCTGATTATTCCGCTCATACTATACATTCTACAGGAGTAAATAATCAATAACTAATGAACATTAATTATTTCCAGCAGTATCGGTTAATTAAATCCGTGCCTCGATGTATCTGTCGAAGAATTTTTACAGATCGCCAAATAATAATTTCTCTCTGCTTCTCAATATACATTTCCCTCCGTCGCTGCAGTCACAAACGATCAGAGACGAGGCCTAACATTATGCCTCGATGACACGCTAACGCTCATGACCCGCGCTCGTAAAGCTCGTCACGGTGTGTCGTAAATCGTCGGTCCATAATTAACGATAGAGAATATTGATAATCCGAGTCCCGTAAATCGAATAAAAATTAAGGGACCGTATCGGTAAAATTGTCGAAAAATAGCACGCGAATCTCGCGTATTTATTTAATGGATCGTGATAAGAAATCTTTCAACGAAATCGAACAATTTACGACGCAGCTGCATTCGAGACACGTTGCAACGCGATTGCACGGAAGACAAACTTAATGTCTACACATGAGTATTAATCAAGTTCATTGTCTTAATAAATCATCGTTGAAATAATACATTGTTTTATTTGGCTACTTGACATCCGACATAGTCGCCTGCTAGTTTATCTGCAAGTGATTTGTCAGCAGGTAATTAATTATTGCGCATGTACGTTGGATAATTTATTATTGTTCGTGTATATTGGACTGTTAATTGTTATGTATGTATGTTATACAAATTATTATATATGCATGCGTTACGTACATTTATTATGTGTATTATGTACTTGTCGTGTACATTAAAGAATTTATTGTAATTTATGTATACCATATGATTTGTTATTATTTATTATATAGGTTACATGTAGATTAATAAATTAAAGCTTGGCAACGGATTTATACAATATATTTTAATATCCTCTAATCATAATTTTCTAGACATATTTAGAGCAGGACATAGGTACCATTTGTATTTATAATACTGTGCATAAATAAAATAGAATTTGGCTTTTTATAGAAACTCTTATTAAAATTTGTTGCATAAATCCTTAAAGAGTTTTCACTAAAAGTCAAAGAGTTGTGCGATGCACAGTTTATCTTATAAGAATCGAAAGGTATATATTTATTGCTCTAAATAAATCTAGAAAATTAATAGAAATAGTCACCCTTAGAATTTCTATAAAAAGACTGGTTTAACTATGCAAAATCGAACGAAATCGTGTAAAAATATCATTCAATTCATTTCTCCAGATGAAAACCGCGTGAAAAAGCACCGAGAGCTTAATTCTTATACTCGAAGATGATAATTTTTTCGGAGCCCGTGATTCGACAGTAATCGCGTTAATCCCCGTCACGGTCATCGAGTCGAATACGCGGCGAACGAATCCGAAGCCCATTGAGAGATCAGCGACACAGCTGAAAATGATCGCCGCAGTTCAATACCACTGGGAATATCGTAGAACTGGTCGGGCGATGCGTATTCGGGCCGCGCAAAACAAATATCGAAAAGTAATCCCGATTTCGTCCCGTGTTCGCGGGACATGGTCTGTTTGGTATAAACACCACCGGGGCCGGACTTTCACGAAACAAAGTTACACTTTCGCGGATTATTAATGCCGGACTTAGCGATGGCAGAGAGGAGAGGATTGGGGGGAGAGGGGGAGAAAAAGAATCACGGCCTCGGAAATTAGCTGCCCCGCGAGCGCGCGCGCGCGCGTTTCCATCGTCCTTTCTATCTTTTAATAGTACGCACGTCCGCGACCCGCTCGCGCGAGAATTATCATCCAGAGAAAATTCATGATTTACGAGCGAGCATCGCGCGCGGAAACGCGGCGAAAATGTTTTCCACGGCACCACGTTCTCGCGCACTTTCGATTGACCGGCGGTTATTCTTTAATAGAGCGCGAGGAAGACGCGAGACGCGCGAGCTGCTTTTTGATCGATTCGCGATTAACGCGGCGTGTTAATGCGTGGAACTGTGCCGGGTTAAAAAATTGTTGGAATTAATCAGGGGACAGCGGAATGTGATGAAAATGTTGTGAAAACTATGAAAGTATCGTAAACTGGGACAACAGAAATCGAAGGTGGAAGAAAGGAAGGAGTTCGAAGGGTTGTTCTACGACAATGACAAAATATTGGAAATGATCTGCAAGTTGGAAAGTCAAAAGATTTTTGAACTTTTGGGGATCATGTAGAGCATACGCGGATATGTATTATGCTATTTTATTTTCTTGTTTAGTGCCGCTTTAAGGGGCGGAAATTAACCCCTAAATATTCGATTACTTTTAATTTTCTTGTAATTGTTCGCGTACTGTATGCGATAGAGATAATGAATTCAAATAAATGTTACTTGTTTTGTTCAAATCTATCATGTGGTACACAATTTCTTGATTCGTTAAATATTTGGAAAATTTATGAACAAATGAACATCGTTTATTTTACTTTTCAATTAGATTTGGGCAAACGGAGTAACTTTTGTTTAAAGAGTTTATAATATATAAAATATATAAATTATATGAAATATATGAAATAGAATACATGGGGTCAATTTCCATTCGAATTTCCAAAAGGAAACGACGAACTTTGAATAAGTATTAAGAACATACAAAGATAATATAATTTACTTTAATTGAATTCCATTATCAATGAATTTCTTGAGGCAGTTAAGAGAACAGAAAATGATGAATCTGTAATTCGTTTGTTGGATCGTTACTCCGGCTGAGTGAATGTGTGCAAAAAATTTGCTTGGTCACGCGGTTGCATGTTCTGTTAACCTAATAACGCGTGTTTCTCGTGGGAACAAAATTCATGGAGATAAGTGATTTGTAATAATATTACTATTGCTTATAGCCACTTATGTTACGGACGTAGCTGCCAGTAGGTAAAATCATCATCGATCTCCTGACTATATGATGGTTTCTGATCAAATGCCCCTGATGAGACTAATTCCTTTTCTCATCATTGCTTCGATGTATCATCTTCCTTCTAACCTTGTCGGTATAGTCTTCAATGAGACAGGTAATATATTAATTATTACATTTAATAATATATTAACTATTATTGAATAGTTAATAGAAGGTGTTTGTGGTTTATTAAAAAACGAATTCATCATTGCTAATAAAATATTTTTAAATAATCTATTATTTTATGTAATATTCGTGGGTAATAAATATTATTCAATATTATTTAAGAATTTTGAAAACTATCTAACCATTTGCAGTTTCAGTAGTATAATAATGATTAGTCTGCCGATTTTTATGCAAAATAAATATGTCTGCACCAACTGTAAAAAAGTGGAGACTATAGAGCAAGTTAATTCTTTCTATTGTAATTAAAAACAGTAGATTATTATTTTACAAATTCTTTAATGTTTGTACTGTTTCAAATCGTAGGTTTCCAATTGTTGTATAAATCCATAATAGACGCAGCTTAGATTATCTTGAGATTTTTATGAAGAACAACAATCAATGCGATTATTTTTTCTACTGCGGGAATTGCAAAACGCAACGCGGCCAGTTAACAACAGCGCGTGACTAATTAACGATATTTATGCATGAAAATACGAGTGACCGGCCAACAATGCGTTAACACATTTCGCAGCCGTGCCTCTTTGCGTGACTTTCCACTAATGCTACGTGAACTATCAATTATCAATGCCGGGTATCAATTTCATTAACGGAATGGCATGGCGATACTGTAAAGCACACAGTACGGCACAGGGTATGGTACTAATAAACGATTCTAATTATATATTCGATACTAATTATTAATTCAGAATTACTAACTGTCTTCGTCTTAGTCATCGACATTTTCACATCGAGGTATGACGGTTCTAAAAAGAAACAATTTTGCGATTGTATGATAATATTACCTATTTTCAATGTTATGTTTTATCTGTAATATAAATACATTTTTTATTATTACAGTAGAAATGAAGTAATTATTTCACAGTAGAACTGAAATAATAAACAAAATTTCATTTCTTTTAAAATTGTATTTACTTGAATGTTTTTACCTATCAAGAAAAATTATATTTATTTGTTGATTCGAAAATTATATACTGAAACGCAAAGTTTACTTTATTTTCTATTAGATATGAAGAGTGTTTAGCATTTTTACCTAAATATGTACATGGTATAGTATATTTAAAATATCTACTTTGGAGTTAAAATTCAAATTGGCAGGAGTCAAATCTATTATTTAAAAAGAATCATTTAATATTAACTTTTTATTATATGGTTCTCTTCACTATAGTCTATATTTCAGGCTGACTTATTCAAGTTTTTAAAATAATTTTTACGACGCTAAATTCTGTTATATTTAAAATATAGTTAATAGTTAAATATTTCAAGTCATAGACTCAAAGTATTTTATTTCACTAAATGAAAATCGCAAACTTGTAAGACATCCATTGACTTTCTCAACATTTATATATTTTGCAAATGAAATATAAACTTAAACATTAACTTTCAAATCATTATAAATAATTCCATCGTGAATGAATGGGTGACGTGGCGGTCAATATCGCATGCAAAAAATGCAATGAATATATTAGGTTGGTGCATACGAAATGTCGTATGTTTAAGTAAATATATAAAACTGTAGATCTTTTTCCAAAAGCTGTTGATTTAATAAAAGCATGCCCCGTTTGCTTTACTAAACCTTTTTCAACGAGATATCAATACCGAAATGCCTGTCTTAAACAAATTCTGATCTTTGGAATTAAGAAACTCTAATATAGGATATTTCAGACTGTCTTCATTTATATAATATTTAACCTGTAAAACTGTCCTAAATGTTTAAAATAGTGAAATTTGCTTGGCAAAAGATCAATATTTTATAAAATTTTATATCTTACTTCATTTAATTTCGCAATTGTTTTGTAGGACGTGTACGTAGTTTTTATGGGCTAAACAGTATGTAAATGGAGACAGTCTGAAAAATTTCATACTATAGTTTATTGATCCAAAAAATCAGAATTTCTTGAAGACAGACATCTATGAATTGAACTCGCGTTGGGAAAAGTGTATTGAAACAAATGGGGCACATTTCGATTAAATCAATAGCTTTTGAAAAAAAGATATGCAGTTTTCTATACTCGCTTCAAAATCCGATATTTCATATGCGCCAACCTAATAGAATTAAAATATCGTAAGTCGAAAGTCGATCGATTTAGCAGTGGAAACATCTCCGAGCCGAAAGGATCGAACGAGAAAATCGAACGAGATGATTGACGATCGTTCAAGTGGTCAGATTCGATGTCAAAGTATATTGGCGAGCGGCCGTAAGATAATTCCGGAAAAATAATAGAAAATCTACGCGTGTTATGCTCGCGGCTAAGCCGCTTAGACTCGGGTCTCGATTTACGGAGGATTAATTCAATTCGCAACAGAATTAAGAGCCTCGAATCGAAGCAACTTAGGATCCAGTGACGCGAGCATCGGCCAGGACATGCTCTCGGATCCTCTAACCGAGGCACCGAGGAAGAGGGTAGTAGCTAATCTAAAAGCCGTTTAAATTTTCTCGCTTGCTTTCCGAAGGGATAACTCAGCCTCTCGAACGGCTCGACACGGGCGCACTCTCGATTATGTCCGCGCGTGGTTACATATCGCCGCAGCATCTCGTTTTCTGCAGTGAAACTCCCACTAAATATTCCACTTTCATGTATCCCGTAAGCTACACGAGCCGTTAACCATCCTACGAAATGAGGTAATTTTGCTACGCGAGATCGCCGGGCAAACAACGACACACACACACGCGCGCACACACACCACGGAACGTCCGAAGAAAAACCACGCGGCCGGCTAATCGAAAACACGCATACAGATCGCCCGATTATGAACCAATTAACAGATCCGCCGACCGCTTCATTAGATCACCATCGAACGCCGTCAATGTATCCGAAGCGTAATCGCCTGTCGATTAAATACGTGCCAATTAGTCGAACCACCGATTCTATTAGACGCGCGCTCCTGTGTTACGTATTAAATATTATTGTCGGACCAACACGGAGCTTCCTATTTTCGGATGTTAACACTTCCTATACAAGTGGTGACTCTCATAGAAATGTTGAGAAAGTTTGAGAAAAACCAATCGATGTCTTATAATTTTCTGATTTTTATTTAGTTCAAATAAGATACTTTGAGAGTCCATGACATTTTTGAGGTTATTGGTGACAGTCATGGTTTTAACTATTAAAAATTATTTTAAAAATTGATTTGGCGGGCTTGAACTTTAGGCTATAGTAAAGAGAACCATACAAGAAAAGGATTATATAAATTGTTTTTGTGTTATTGTTGTAACATGTTCCAAAATTATCTTTATAGATATCGCACAAAGTGTAAATTTGAAAAAATTGTTAAAAGTGTACAAGTGTACAAAATATTGTGTATTAAATTAATATTGTGTGATATATAACATTCGAAAGGGAATAAAAAATGATTATTTGTCTTTCCCTAAAACCTAAATAAAAGATTCTAAAATTCATTCTTATCATAACGTATCGATCAAACTGAATGTTACTAGAATTTTTATAGTACAAAACAATTGACTCGATTCTTTCTGCGATGAATTTCGACTTTCTAGTTTCGGTTTAATTATTTAAATTTACGAGAAGTTGTCCCTGACAAGAAACGCGTTGACATAAAACAGTTTTGTAACTGGTTCGATGAAAAAGTATCCCATTAATCGCTCTTTCTTTTTAATTAATTAATCGTTATCGCGTCAGCTTGCATTAATTTCTCTCCTTTTTTTCAATTATTTATTCACTGCTGCATCGGCTTCGATTAATTTCTCTTCTTCTCAAATTATTCAGTCACCGTCTAGTATATTAATTTCTGTCTTATCTCGTCTCTGGCTTGTATTAATTACTCAGGAAATGATTGGTTCCCGAGAACGCGGGGCTAATGAACATTCCGATGCACGAAAATCCATTGCTCGTAAACATCCCCGCGGGCATTGCTCG
>NC_135782.1:10890305-11014962 GCF_028453695.1 Augochlora pura
TTCTCGTTTCTTTTTTTTCTTCTCCTGCATCCCGACGTTCGACGTGAAAACTTCAGGTGCCGCGCGCGGCCGTATAATGCCGCGTATCTATTCGTATACGTCCACATAGTTAACCTCCCTTTCCCGTGGAAACATGGAGATATTAAATTGCAGCGCTTAAACTCTCCCGCGGTTACTTATTTGCAAGTCTAACGATCCGCTACCACGGTTTCTGGCTTACGACGTCCGCGCCGTAATCTACAACAATTTTATTTACATATTGGAACATTTGCCACGGCGCCTAACACGGTTTCCTCCTTATAGAAAGTTCCGTCTGATCGAAGTGTGAAAAAGCTCCCGAGAAAAATCGGTGATTCATGGAGCCGGAATAGGCGATCCGCGTTTCGTGCATCGTTCTCACATCCGGGTAAAAATATTTGAGAATCTATCGGAACTGGTTAATGAAATGTTGTTTGTTCGTGATTATATTTCGTGATCCGTTTCGTGTCGTGGAGACAAGTGCACGCGTTAAAGATAGTTATTTATTATTTATATCGTGTAATAGGAAATTATTAATTGAAATCGTATTTTCTTAAGACGCACTCGAAATAGTTATTTATATTGTAATAAATAATATTATTGACTGAAGTAGTATTTTCTTTTTAAGATGTACTGGATTTCGTTATTTATGTTGTAGTAAGGAAACTCATTAATTAAAATAGTTTTTTCTTAAGATGTAGTGGAAATAGTTATATTATGAGAATGACAATTATTAATTGAAACAGTATGTTTTGAAGATTTACCGGAAATAGTTATATATGTTATGGTAGTGAAAATTATTAATTGAAATAGTAGTTTCTTAAGGTATACTGAAAATAATTATTTATGTTATGGTAACGAAGATTATTAATTGAAACAGTATTTTCTTGAAATTTCCCCTATAATCCAACAAATTATGTAAATTAATACAATATAACATTCTCCAAAATTGTTATTTGAATAAAAATTAACAAGATTCTTTCACTTACAAGTCTGTCATTAAAAAATCAATTAATATCCGCAAAATAAAATATTCACTTCTTTCAATATATTCATTTAACTAGAATTACTATACTTACAAATTAGTGTTACTGGTAAAATCAATCAGTTCTGTAGGTATTTATATTTACTAACTTTTAAGGACACTTGCAATCGCGTGAAATGAATAATCTATTAAATTCAATTTGCGTTCAATATCTCATATAAGTAAAAATTAACATGAACACCTGCTATTCCATTATGCGTGATCTTCGTTAGATTTGTACCTTCCGCATAATCCAGAAAGAACTGCGATAAACCATTGTCCACCGAAACAGGTACCGAAATTAACAGTCCTCACGCGCACTTAACAATGAACCTTCTTTTTCATATTGTTCGAGGTACAGTAATTGAGTTTAGGCCAAATGTAACTCGACACAGCCTTCCGACCGTTCGCTTTTCGATTGTTAAAAGGTGTGTGGCCACTTTACACTTGACTGTACCTGTGCCATTCGTTCCTAGAAGATTGTGACGTTCAGGATGGTTTGCAGCAGGTACTCTATTGTGCTACCCAACAAGGCCGACTTTTATTGTTGACCGATCACTGGTTAAATAAAAAATTGCTATACTGAAAGGCGTAATGAACCCCTTTCTTTCAACGATTTTCATTTCGATTCACTATGAGATGATTTATAAATTATAAACGAGTACCCCTTCCGATGCTCGGACGAAACGAAGATCACATCTGTGTTCCTATCTGCTGAAGGCAGGTATTCCACTGACCTTTGGAATAACGGAAAGTTTGGCGCGAACAACTGCGGCAATTAAACGGCGGTAGTGTAGATCTCTGGCATGTATCGTTTCTGAATAGCAACCCCGAGTTTGGGTTTACCATAGGTTTATGGGAGCGTACTGTAAAGTCTTTCATACGGATGGCACGGTCGGTTGTAAAAAGAAATCGCACTTTAATCTTCCCGTCCCTAAAGAGCCTAATGGTCTCTTAATCTGCACGGCGCGCACGAAAATAAAGCAGCGTGGCAAATCTTATCTACTTCGCATGGGAGCAACAGTTTTTGCACCGATCGCGCATGTTGAGTTCGATGCACGTGGAAGATTCGCTTTTTAGCTTGGAATTCTATACTGCAATGCCCTGAAAATTATTACAGGAAGGTTCGATTTATGAGTACACTGTGTTTATAATTATTTACTGCTATCTGAATGTTGAACGCTTGATTTTATTCCGAACAAAATTACATATGAGTTGGAGTAATGAATTGTTCTAGTTAATATAACTTTGTTTGCATGAATATCAAATTAATATAATTTGCACAAATTAATATATAGAGAGAAGTTTTATTTAGCATTAAATTTCGTACGAATGATTGTCAAATAATGTTTTATTTCATCGAATCAAGTAGTTTGAATAAAATAATCTGAAATAACAAATTGTAATGAGCAAATCGCGTGACTTTATACAAAATAAATATTATCTTAGATATAATGGAGACCATAGAAATTTCTCTGTCTCTTTAATAATTTAAGTTAGTTGAAAATAATACATAGATGTCGTTAAGTTCTTTCAATATTTACAATTTCAATTATCCATTTTCTAATATTATATTCTTTGACCAAGAATAATTCTATTTACTCAAACCAAACACATAGTATTATTATTCGAATAATTTTACAATCGCCATTCGAATAAAAAAAGTATTCGAATAAATAGATAAAATAATTCATAACGAACAATGAATAACTCTTGTTCGAATAAAAAATATTCGACCGATTATCCAAGATAATTATCAGCTAATCAAATTAATATAATATTAAACAGTTACCTTAGATAAATATTTAATAAAATAAATAATACAAGTAATGCCGATAATACCGAACCCTGACATTTAAAAATCACATCCGAGTATCCCCGGGTGTCCGAAGACCGAGCGCCCTCGAAATCGTGTGTCCAATAGAATCGATTTATCAACGCGTTCTCTTTTCACGTTACCATTTTCGCGAGCGCGCTCGAACCGCCCGAGCGAGTCGCAGTTTATCTCTTCCCGTTGATCTTTTGACACCGATAGCGACACGTCCCTTTCTCGAGGAAATTCTCGGCACGGAAAGGCGAAAGTGGAGGCTCTAAATGCCCGTGGACAAGGTGTAGTTCACGGTCGTACCTTGGCGGCGGCCATCCGGTGAGGAGGATGTTTGTTCGAGCGGGTGACGCGCTCCGCGAGACCCGCGAGAATTTTTAAGAAAGCGTGTGCTGTTAGACGACTCTCCCGATGAACTCACGAAAACAGTCGTTCGCAGCCGTTGAATCATCGGCTTCGGCTTTTACCGGCAAGTTGGGAGCAAGAATGCAACAACTATAATTTATAAACATTGCATTTCTTTTATTTGTTCGATTTGTTTCGTCTCGGTCTCGAAATATTCAAAATAAAATTTACCAATGTATTTTAGTAAAAATTGCAATTTGAGCAGCAAAATTCTTACGCATGGCCAGTCGACAAAACAGTGTCGTCGCTTTACGACGAGTACCCTCGTTAAAATCTGCCAACTGGTTAATTAATGCGGCACACGCCGTATAGACACGGTTCCGTGCGTTACGAAAGAACGATTAACCCTCTTCGATTTCATGTTTCTATTTTCTGTAATGAACTCAGGTATTTTCTAATTAAAGAACCGCAATTATCTAGGCGCCCTGTATCCGACTTGTTTATTGTCCAAGCGTATGTTCCGCGTGAAAGCAATTAAATTTACGACGATCCGTGACAGTATTTATTCGAGGCACTGTTTAACATTCGAAATAATTTTACTGTTACCGAAACATCCGTGTTTCCTGAATTAATCCGGATAATCGAGGTTCAATTGTAAACAGTGCAAAATAAATTTATTATACGTGTTATTAACGTGTAAGTAGATTTATGGATTTATGGCAGATGTAAGTGGGTGGCATATATAGCACAGTTAATTAAAGAACTATAATTTTCCGTTGTCTTTTCTCTTGGAGGCAACGCACAAACAATTAGTTCTGTTCAAAAACCTGCTCTCTGCATAATAAATGTGAATGCTAAGTAATTTCAACTACGACTGTTAATACGAAAATTTAATCTTACACTAAGGCTCTAGCGACGTTTACGGCGTTATTGACGTTTACGACGCGATCGACGTTTACGACGCGATCGACGTTCACCAGCAGATTTAATGCAATCCAGTTCTGATAGATCCATGAAACTGTCCAAGCCTTTGAAAAAGAATACAGCACGCGCATCGCACGGAACATTATCGTTTGGCACTTCCTTTCGTTCACTACCGTTTCAAATGGTTCTACAACACGACCCAATTGCTGGAATCATCGGAAACAACTCTCTATCATTATCTTTCTTCGTCTTGCCCCATCAGGCTTCTAATAACAGGAAAACTGGTGGGGATCCTGGCAAAAGCAACCAGTTCAGTAATCGCCGTTACACCGAACAACCTCGAAAACCATGGAGCCCGTAATAAAACCATACGCTTTGATACTAATCCTTGGATCATTTACCGAAAATGTGAGGGGAAAGGTACTACCTGAACCCGCACGGTAAAGAGCTTTTGCAGCTGCCGATCGTAGCATGACTTGGCACACATACAAAATATTGAAAAACTTTGAACTGTATTTATTTAAAACATCCATCAAATCAGGAAATAGTGCGTTAAATAATGTATATAGCGGTGTGGGTAATTATAGATTCGAAAATTTAACAAAATTGTATATTTCTATATCAGAAATAATAGAAAATAAAAATGTAGAAGAATGTAAAAGTTGATTTGCGGTTACAATTATATGCTGCATTCGGGACGTGACCTTTTTGTTTTAGATGAGATACTTCGTACTTTTTAAAAGTAACTTTAAATTTCAGATTTGTATCTTTTTATATTAGAAAAATTGAAAATAGAAAATATGAACAATGTTAGATAAGAATTCGACAAGCTATTTGTATATTTCTTTATTGAAAATAATAGCAATAGTATATTTCTTTATTGAAAATAATAGCAATAGTATATTTCTACATCAAAAATAATAGCAATAGTATATTTCTACATCAAAAATAATATAAATATAGAAATATATTGTTCTAAGTTTCCGTTTCTACATCATTAACAATGTAAACGTTATTTCGAGTTTATAATTATGCATACCACTGTAAAATGGCGGATTCGTAGAAAACAATTAGTCTATGTAAATAAAATTTCATAAAATATTGTGTTAATATAAATTCTATTTAACAAGAATTACTAATCTTGATTTACATAATTATCAACAGTTTTGTTATGTCTTTGTGAGGGGTCATTTGAGTTCAAAGGGTCTTTCTACGGCTGTCAATATTCATTAGACTGTTGATTACTATGCAAAAAATAATTACGTTTCAATTGCTAAACGGTCTGCATTAATTCTAAAATGTTCTGAAACAATTGCACAGAACAGGTGCCAAATAGAAATTTCTTTCTTGTTTCAATCATTTCAGTACATTATTTTAATCAGTTCGGTACAGTGATAATATATTAAATACAAAGATAATATACTATGTATTCAATATATAATAATATGATAATATGATAATACACTATAATATAATAGATATTCAATACAAACATAATAAAGATCTAACGTTTCCGTTTCCTCGTACTGCATTTTCTCGCGTTTCTCATAAAACGTACAGCCAGCACGTAACACGTCTACAGGCCTAAAAGTTTTCCTTGATAAAGAGATCCGAGAAGAATGTCGTTACAAAATCCCGCATTTCATATGTAACTACCTAATACATAAACCAGTGTACCATAAATTATGGTTGTCACACTCCTCTGACGCTGATAGCGAACGTGTTCACCTATCAGAATGCAGCGCGACTTAGAAGTCACACATTTATTACTTTACACTTTTAACGCCGCTTTTCCCTAGCTATTCACATTTGTTATTCGCACTTTTACGATTTTCCGTAACCGTGCACGCATTTGTTATTTCCACTTTTACCCGCCGACCTGTTCTTAATTGTGACACGATTGCGATCTCGCAATTTTTCCAGACCCAGTTACCACCTTATCTATTGTTCGAGACGCTTTCGTATTCTGGTTTATAACAGCCAGGATGGCGATGTATAATAAGGAATAAATGAAAACTTAATATTAAGGAATAAATGAAAACTTAGTAATATGGAGTGAATAAAAACTTAACAAAGATATGCATTTCTGTAGTAAAAATAGTAGAAAATAAAAATGTAGAAGAATGTAAAAGTTTAGATATGAGTTTATAATTATAATTATAATTTATATAGTTTATAATTATATGTTGCACTGTGTAGGTGACCTCCTTTAGTTAAGACACCCTGTCGATTTTAAAAGCAACTTTAAGTTTCAGATTTCTATCTCTCTATGTTAGATAAATTGAAAATAGAAAATATAGACATTATAAACATTACATAAAACATAGCAATGGTTGGAGACTAGACTTAGTTGCAATATTATATAGACTATACTATATGTAACATAGTAGTAATCACTCGCTGAAACATTTTGATAACTTGCTAATGTTCAAATTTCTAATAGATAGAAGGGACCGAGTTATTATACTTTGATTTTAGAACGCTATTACGCATAAACTATTATATTTACAACGACAATTATTGTAGGAGCTTCTCATCTACTTATCTGAAATGACTAAATTACAGTAATTTTGTCATGTATTAAGAAATATACAAGTTTTATAAATAAAATAAGGAAAGCAGATGAAATGTTACAACCAACCCCGACCTTAGATCTAATAAAATATACATCTTATTTAATTCTCTATAACCGAAATAATATTCTATTTTATCATTGTTAATGTATAGCGTTGGAGAACACAATAGTTATCAATTTTCTTATTTTTCTACCAAATTATTAGCTATAAAGGGATTCTAATCGCTGCAATCATGAGAGAAATCTTTAACGTAAAGAGGTAATAATTCTTATCATTTTAATTGTATCTATTAGAAATTTGATTCGTCCATCAAAATCAGCAAGTTGTCTGAAAAGCCACGACTTGGCGTAGGTCTAGGTTCAGCCTGCGACCGCTACCCCCGTCACGCTCGTTCATCCCCACGCCGACGTGTCAATGGAGGGGCGAGAATCCCTTGTACTCTCTTGACCAATTAAACTTGAGTTCGGGTAGGTTCTCTCAGGTAGTTTCGCATCCGGCAGGTTAGCCGGTCGCAGATTGCTCATTTCGATTCAGTTTCGGTGTCAACGCGTTAAGAAGCGGTCGTACCATAGAAGTGTCTTCCAGAGTGTCTCCCAGTGTCTCCCGGAAAGCCAACGCTGCCCTGGCGTCGATAAATCGTCATCCACTTGGTTCAGTTGGTTGTCGGCGTGTAATTGCTTCGATCGGGCCGAAACATGCGAGTGAGTGATTTACTTTTCCTTCGGTACAACACCTTCGGAATCGGCCGTTCTAGCCCGCTGATCGGGCTGAACTTTATTTACGGGCGTAGCGGACCATCGGCCTGGAAATGATTCCGAGAAACTCGAGCCCAACCGGCGACTCATTGCATAAGTGCAACGCAGATCGGATCTTGCTCGAAACGGCCGGCACTCTCGACTTCCTACGCCCGGTTTTCCTCTGATAAATTTCCGATGTCCCCCCGTTGCCTTGTTCCATTTCGTCTGATCTATGCTCAGAGATCCCTTATCGTGGCATCGCGGACCCGATCCGTTTCCCGTTGCTTTTTCACCTGTTCGACGGAGACAGACGTAGTCAACTTGTTCCAAGTGTCCGTTGAAAAACTTCGCGTTATCGGCTCGGCTAAATACACGATGTAGATCGTCCGTCCGATACCCGCCGCGATTTCGAGTTTTCATTGCGTACTTCGCGCGGTTTCGCTACCGCGCGTTTTCTTTCAGCCGACCCTCTTCGTAGATTTCACGCCGCGTTCGCGGACCAATGGAAGAGCGACCATTTTATTTCTCTCGATGGAAATAACAAGAATATATCTGCGCAGACTTCTGCGGACAATAATCGTAAATTATCGTCGGAAAGACGTAGAATCCTACAGCAACGCCGTAATTGCGCGAACTTTTCACGATGACTGCACAAGTGACAAGCGGATGTTCGAAATTATTAGATTTTTAAAGTTCTTCATGCTATGTTATACAGTGTGTTATGGTAAATGTTAGGAAGTTGAATAGGAAGCAGTGAAAAGGTTCAAAGAATGTTAGTGTACTAATTTCGCTTTAGGAAAATTATTGAAGGGAGGGGCGAAGTTATACTTTGTTAATTTGTCTTGCTATCAATGATGGAAATCATTGTTTTGCATAAGTTTGTGATCTATTTACGACAGTAGGTAATTTTTTAATCAAGCTGAAAATGAAAAGAGTTTAGAATATTAAAGCCGTGTATTTTTAAAGTATCCTGTGTCTATATGAATTGAAATTAAGGTAACTAAGAGTTTGTGTTAAAGAAAAATATATAATAGTAATGTGTTATTTTGCTTATGTATATCTAAGAGACTGAAATTGACAATTCCTATTAAAATAATAGTAGTTTTCAAGTGAATAATATGCACTACTCAGTCAACAAGAAGAAGTGACAAACTTAGGTCACTTTCAAACGACTCATTTGTTATTTTCGTCGTATTAAAATTTTAATAAATTATCAGAAATCTTGTCGGAACAAAATTTTTTATTTAAAATATAAAACGAAACGATGAAGCATTAAGTTGAACAGCGACTGGATTTTTCCTATAATATGCGCGTAACGAAATTAATTTATTTAGTAGCCTCTTGCGAAAGCACTTTTCATTTCGTGCCGCTGTCGTTAACATTAACATGTTCGTGATACTTGAAAAATGTAACAAGGATAAATCGGGAATACTAATTCCTAAGGATCGCGTGACGCGTTACGACATTTAAATAACAATGTGAACAAAAGCAATTTGTCTCTGTTATCGCAAAGCTCGAAGCATCGAGATTGTCACGAATACGCGAGGTTGGTAGCGAAGGTGTTAATCATTCTCGTGAGAATGTTAATAGGCGAACAATCATCCGGTTAACCGATGTGTCGCGAACGAGGATGTTCCAATGTTGCATGGGAAAATTGACTACCGAATTCGCGCGCGACTTCCCGGGGACTGTATCGAATCTTTTCATTCAAGCGTTCTGCATAAAAATTTCATACACCAATTACGAAAACGCCGTTGCAAGATTGATATAAGTTAATCGAGATAGCTGGAATAGTTACATATTAACAGCTGCAATTTGTACGTTATTTATCGACCTATCTATCTCTTCATTTTCATGCCAAGAATTCGCCGCTTTATATAATTGGTGAAAATATTATTTCACAGACGATAAATTATTAGAAAGTGATTTTAATGCAATTGGAATGATTTTATTAATTTTGCGAGCCTTGGGCTCGTATTAATAGCTAGGAGAGGAATGTTACACTGTGAAGAATCTCGTTCTACAAAGGAACTGCTTAATTAAAACGATATGCAGTGTGTCGCGGTAATGTTCGGTCACCTTTTGCAACAAAATAACTTTCTTTAAACTGGACGAAATAATTTAAATTCTTTAGGGTTTTGGTCTTTGTGGTTTAGGTGATTAAATGACTAGTCTAGTAGGAAATGGCTGAGAAATTGTTTTCAAAGATTGCAATTCGTTGGGATGATAAAAGGATTTAAAAATTATGTTTCTTCAATTTTTTTATTGCATAGAAGAATCTTCTAGACATTGGTTAGTGAAACAATGCCTCCAAAATCTCAAAAAAATACAATTTACTCCATTTTTGAAAAATTACTTTGTTTTAAAGGATCCTCGCATCGATATACAAGTCTATAATTTTATAGAATAATTTACACCATTGTTAACTAAATCTTATTATTTTTATAGAATAGCAGCAGAATAGATAGTTCGATAGACGTTTACTGATTCAAAATAATTACATTCCCATAAAATTTAGCACACTCCTTAAATTAATTAGAATCTGCAGAGAAACATTACAAAAGTAATAATATCGCACAAATTCGCTTTTTAATCTTAATTTGATTAAATGAAATGGTTTAAATCTTTGCACTCGAGTGGTGACTCTATGGCGCCACTGAAAATTATTCTACCATGTCTCGAAATAATTTGTAAATTATCACAGTTATAAGAGTGCAACTGGTGCGCGAATTACGTGATTTAATTTCATATGGATAAAATACGATAGGTTATATAAAATAAAAGTACTGTAGATCAGAGAAATTGTGTTGGAATTTGCGGTAGTAAGGCTTCGAGGGCAAAGGGTTAATTTTATTATTTTGAGGTTGTCGCGTGGTGCTGAATATATTAAAATTATAATTTCACAGTATAGAAATTCTGATCGGTTCGGTTATCCAAGAATATTAAGCCACATTCACACGATTTTGGTATTTTTCACATAAAATGTAAATAGACAATTGTAAAATTACGGATCTTAATTCTCACTTTCATGTGCCATTTTTACAAAAACTAGAATTACGGAGTTCTTTCATAAAACTGCTCTCGGTTCTTGTTAATTTATACACATTTACGATCTCTCGCGTTCTGGAAAATCCGGAATCGCCATAAACGAGTAAATACCCGGATTCGAGTAATTGCCATCGTATCGATTCTCGCCTAACTGTAAACTGTCAGCGTTCGTTGACGTCCACTCTTTTGTTCCACGGCCTTAGATGCAAAGATTCCGAGGCCGGGTTCGCCGCGTGTTCGCACTTTCGTCTGACATTAAGCATTTCGCTCGAAGGTTATTGCTCAATTTGTGGAATCGGGGACAAGACGATCCCGTGCTTAACGTTTACTCGGAGTAGTGAGTACATTTCCTTCTCGGTGATTGACTTTTCCGCAAGATGACTTCGGGTAATGATGGAGTACAATGGGCTAGGTTAATTCGACGTTTCTCTCTCTCTCTCTCTCTCTCTCTCTCTCTCTCTCTCTCTCTCTCTCTCTCCTGTTATTCGGAGAAATTGTCGAAAGTCGAATCTCTCGAACTTCTGCGCCCGTTTGCAATTAAGTGGTACTGCAGATTTTTTTCTTTTTTTAGGTTGACATGATCTGGGAGATTGTTTATAAAATTTGCACAAAGTTCTAATTCAGTTCGGAACTCCAAATATTTACTTTTTTAATTCGAAGGTATCCTGCATGGATCATTCCTAATGCTTTTATAAAGTTTTTGTAATGACTGTGTGAAATATTTATAATATTTATGCGAAAGATCTATTACATGTATACAAGACTTTTGTAACGTTTATATGAAATGTTCAGAATTAGTGCATCACTTAGTCAAATATTCTAAAAATTTTAACGATCATAAAAGATGGAAGTAAATTGTTCAAGATCCTGTCATTTTTTAATATTTTTATTTCACTCTCAATTCAAAGTGAACGGGAACGTTTCACATCTTCATTAAATATAATAAAAATTCAATCTTTTAAGAGGAATATTAATTTTCTTATTGTTTCAAGTATGATATACATATTACGATATACATATTATGATATACATATTATGACATACATATAATTGTCAAAGTAATCGAGTTTGAAGATTACGAAGAAATCTGTGCAAAGTATTGTCAACAAAAAAGTCCAATTAACGAAACAAAGACAAATTTGGCCAGGAAAAGGAAAAACCAGAAATGATTTCACGATATCTCATTAAAATATACTGCCTATCTCGAAGAACATTGTCTGGGCATGTACTTATATCGTAGAAAGCTTGAAATTAAATGCAGATTGCCATTGTTCGTAAATGATACCAGTTAGTTTAAACTGATTTAAGCAAACTCGGCGATTGTTATCTGCCTGGTTCACAGTTACTGCTTTCACCCGGCTTAGGCAAGCAATTAAATTAACCCTTTAAAATGAGCAACCGGTTAAATGGAACTTGTACGGAGCACGGCACTTACTGCGTCCATGGTTTCTAAACTCAGTAAAACGAACAATAGTAATTGAACAATAGTAACTATTAATGACAAAAATTAATAGATTAGAATAGAAATTATTTGAATCGTTTCGATAAGGAATTATTCTGATAAATAGAAGGAATAATAAATTATTCGGATAAATAGATAGAAACGAGAATTATTCGTATAAATAGAGTAACTCATGACGAATAATTTAAATATTAATAATAAATATTAATACCGAATAAAAATTAGTCGATTAAAATATTCGATTAAAAGAAATTCATACGGATAATTATCGTGCATAAATATTTCTTCCAAATGATTCGAATGATGTCCAACTCTGATTGATATACTCTTCCTCGTATACGTCTGAAAACTTTTCCCTCGCTGAAATCGTTGCAGAATTAGCATGCTCCGCCAAGCCTCCTAATCAATCACCGGGGGTATCGCATCGCGACCGTCAACCGATTGAAATCTGTCAGATCGGTTCGATCCTCGCGGCCATGGGAATGAGATCCGTCAAAAAAGTTCGAGCGTCTAATTAACGTGCGCGATCCATTGATGCGTCCAATAATTTCTCTATTCAAAGTGGCGAGTTAGTCCTATAAATCGCCGTTTCTAAATTTAGTCTCGCCACGGTGAAATCGGCCGTTAATCTTCCATTTATTCGTCGCCCGATATACCGTAGCTTTATGTATATACATACACTCCTTTACTATATCAGTCTTGTCCATCGAGCATCTTTCGTTGGTCACGTTGTGTGTCGTTTGCCCACGCCGTGCGCGCGCGCCCGTCCAATGGCGTACCTCCGGGGCCGCCTTATCTTCGCCGGCCGGGACATTTATCGCCGATTTAAACGTGGGCTTGATCATCCAGGCTTCAATTAAACCGGGACCCGTGCACTTGCGATTGTCTTCAATCCCTGCGGCTCTCCCGCGGAAATTGACTCGACCTCTTTCTCCGCGATGCCCGCGCTTTTACTTCCAATTTAATTACCGGCACACAAAAGATTGATACAACTAGACTGCTAGACTGTTCCGCGTGCATTCGCTGCCGCGTGGAAGATCGTTAGTGACCAAGCGAGCTACGAATTTCTGGGGAAATGTAAATCGCAGTCGCATGCTCGCCGAACCGGCCATTGTTCAAGTCGGAATCTTATACGAACAATGGCGCGACTAATTGTTTCGAATCAAATTTTATTCCGGTAAAATTTTGTACGGTTAATGTTTTGAATATAATTTTGTTAGAGTTTCCAATGAATTCTCTAATTCACATTTGTTTTAATAATACACTGAATATATTCTTGGAGTAATATTACATTTGAATAATATATCGAATTTTGTTCGAATAGTGCACCGAATACGTATTTGGAATAACATTACATTCGAATAATGTAGCAAATAAATTCTTAAAATGAAATTTTGTTCGAATAATGTGTCAAGTAAAATTTTCGAATAACATTTTATTCTAGTAATATTTCGAATAAGTTATTGGGATGGAAATTATTATAACAAACTTGATCCATTTAACAATTTGAATACTTACAATCTCAGAAACTGAATAAAATTAAGGTATTTATCCAGTCGCATTAAAACTAATAAATGCAGTTAACATTAATAACATCTATTACTTACTTATACTTGTCAGAGTGTTGAAAGGCTATGTAAACGTGTGAATACTTTTCACATCGACTGTAGTTCCATACAGACCGCAACGAAAATTAGTCGAGCAAAACGTGTATCCACATTTTTACCCGTCTCCATTCTTATTCTCGATTCAACTAATTTTACTTTGGCATCGGTCCAGCCGGAACTTCCCCGCCTTCCTTCCTTTCTTTCTACGATATCGTGCAAAACTCGGCTTCCTTCATCTTTTCAGACACGCGTTTTCAACGTTCTCGTCGGCCCCGAAAAATTTACGTTCTGTTTTCTTCCACGCGGTGGAAGAACTCTTCGATAGCAATATTACAACGCGTGTTGCGAACAGTTTCATGCTATATTTAACACGAGAATGTATACTGTCTTGTTCTGATAAATGTTTACGGGTATATCGCTATTATTATCTCGATCTGATCGGAAGAAACGGTTATTTTGTAAATGGTTTGATAAAGTTGATCCAAAGATGTTTCGTACGATTTTCTTTTGTTAAAGTACGAAAATCGTTGTAAATACTATAGTATGATATACTATAGCATATTATACTATAGCATATGTATTAGTTATCCTTGTGTTATAGTAGAGCAAATTTTTAATTGAAATAGTGTTTTCTTAAGATTTACTTATATAATTATAATAATTATTTGACGTAGTATTTCATGTCTCTAGGTTTTTAAGTATTATTTGAGATTCTATTTCTTACTATTGATGTCGATGGAAGATAGTAAACCTATAGAAAATATACAAACACATATCCTTTTGCAAAATATGCTTTTTCGTATATTTCTCTTAATTAATGAATATTATTATCTTAAATGGAAACACGAAAGTATCAAGCATATCAAGTTGCTTAGTCTTCCAAATTTCATAGAAATAAGGCTCGAGTGAAACATTTATTTCAATGAATTATATCAGGTTCATATTATAAAATATATATTCCAAATATATATTACATATTTATGAAATGAATAACGCATTTCGATTAGCGTTTCATTTAGTACGAAAATAATTAACTATATTAAACGAAACATATGTGACAGAATTAAGAGAAATTTTATTTACAAATATTTGTATTTCTTAATTTTAAATATTTTTACCCAGGTCTACACATAAATGATCACATAATCGTACGCATATTAACATCAAAATTAGACAAATGACTTATTCTTGAATCAACTGCGATTTCCAAATTTTTTTCTATGCTCGGAATATTCTATTTTAACAGTTACATGTTTTATACACAATTAAAAGACAAAATAAAATTACGATACTTGACGATCCAGTTAACCTTAACATTCAACTGCACAATAATTTAAAAAAATAGGCGCTGCATACAACAGAAGACACTCTGTCTTATAAATTTGAATGTTCTAGCATTCACATAATTTTGTAATACAATAAAAATGAGAATACTATAGTATTCACATCCGCGAGCGCGTTAACCCTCTATGAGCCTAATTTCTTTTCTCAGATATCTGCAGACAACTTGTAAGTCATTTACTTTAATATTTCAAGTTAACGGTGCTGCAAACCGTCATCGATATTGTTATTAATTATCTCAGAAAGGTTACGTAATCTAGAGGTATAGACTATCTTGTGAAAAATCTAAAATTATATAGTGAAATGTCGATATATTGCAATGCAACCGGAAAGTTACACGTGCCTATAGAGGGTTAAATATTATCAGCTTTCGAATAATCCAAACAAAAGCTCGCGGATGAATTCCGCAAGATCGTTGCGAGAACAGTGTAAAACGCTTGACTCCGCGTAACCAAGAAAAATCGTATCCATGCCCGAATCATCCCGCCGTGAAAGAAATCATTTGTTCTAATCGGCTCGGCCTATTCGCCTATTCGGCTATTCGGCTTTGTCGGCGGTCTACGCCGCTGACCGACTGGCGTGGAAAGGATTATCAGATAAAGTGATTCGGCGTTTTGGTGTTTCAGACCGTAGTGCCTTACCGGTGCAGTAGCGACAGCGACGAGGAGCCAGTCACGAAGCAGCCCCGACTCAGCCGCAGACACTCGCGTGGTTCTGGAAGGGAATCCCCGGGTCAGTCGGCTCGCTCGACGCGCTCCGAACGCTCGAAACGCTACAGAGCCACGAGATCACGGCACTCGGAGGATCCAGCCGCAGCCAGAGCGGATCTATCCGACACAGACGCGTCTTCCGAGAATCGATCCATCGGCGAAGGATCTTACTTCGAGGTGCGTATTGCTCACAGTGACATAAAACCGATTAAATCCGACTTACTTCCGATTCGACCTGATTAAATCCGATTAAATCCGATTAAATTCGAGCAAACCCGATTAAATCCGATTAACTCCTTAACCGCGAGTCGCGAAACTCGACGATCTTATTTCCAAAATCGTTCGACTGTTATCTAAATAGCGCGTTTAATTTTACCATCGACAGTGCCGGAAGATATTTCCATGAAATTGAAGTGATTCCATTAATAAAACGAGAAAGCTCAAACTCTCGTCCTAGTGAAATTGACTGTGTGTGCCCAATTCGAATGTACTGCAAGTGAAACAAGGAAATTAGTGAAAAATTAGTGTCAAGCTATGTGTTAATATCTCGTTGTTTCTCGTTTCTCAAAAAAGCATTTCCTTTTATAATACTGTTATAAATGCACTTTGAATTAGTTTGTCAAATAACAATTTCCACGAGCATCACATTTTCAAAGTCAGAGAAATATCAACAAATTATAGTGCAATAATTTATTCAATATTTAGTCGATATATCAAGAAATCACGTTTCTCATAGAAAATTGGAATTATATCTTTTGAACAACTCGAAGACGAAGAAATAAGTAATTTAAATCGGAGATGTTTCGTTCGGTCGCGATTCAATTTTCAATAAATATTATTGAACAATACGCGTGTGTTAGCGAGACTCGGCTGTCGCGAGCTAGTCGTTTAAGGAGTTAAATCCGATTAAATCCCATTTATCCTTCTCCTATTCCAAAGTGTGTGGTGGACCGGCGCCGCGTTTCCGAAACGCCTCGGAACAATGGTGTTCTTGTGGAGTCGCGCCATGGCCGAATATTTTTCGGTCGACGTGCGACTGGTTACGAGGACTGCCCGGAACTTTGTTAACGAGGATTTATAGTGCTCGATAGGAATTTGTGGATGGTTTACGCATCCGGTGCTCGGCCTCGGGTTTCTTTGTTTTTGTTGGAGATCTGTCGAGGTGGTCTCCTCTGTGGTCTCTCGTGACGGTAAAATGTGGGATCTGGTGGATCCGCGGTGAGATGGATCGGTATTTATCGTTCGTGCTACGTGGGCGAGGGCGAACGATAGCCCAGGTTCGATGTTCCAACACGACGTTTAGTATTTGTTTTGAATTTACCGAGTGGTTAACGCGCCGCTGCTGACCGCGAGTGCCAAATGGACGTGCTAACAAATGAACCTGTGGCAGAGAAATTCGGCCGATTACGTTGGAAAATTATGCACCCGTGGAAAATACAGTTAAATCATTTTTAATCGAACGAATGAAATTATTGTTCGCGTAGTGCAAAGTGCGATGAGTTTATTCTTTCACCTTTGGTTCGATGATGAACTCGTGAAATTGTAAACAGAACTTTCGAAAAGCTATTTTGAAACTTCAATTTTTAATTCTAATTTTTAGCGGTAGTTTACGCGGTCGGCTTTTAATTATTCCATAAATTGTTCCCTTGATAATTAGACGTTTCATTCAAACTGAATTGTGCTGACAAAGGTGAACATAATTGCTATTAAGAGTGAAAGTCGCTGTTACACTGCATTCGTTTTGAATAAAAATAACGCGGCGAATGGAGTAACGCTGAGTTTTTTTTTTTTAAATAATTTAGTGACGGTGTAAATGTTTTATAAATGTGGTTTTACGAAACGTGCTGTGACAATTCTACTTATGTTTGTTTTATTAAACATAGTGTTGTATATTCGTTTTCATCTAGAAAGTTTATTACAATTTTGAAAATACGATTTAGTTTTCGTAGATGTGCAATCAAGCTGAAACAAATAGCTTTGTTATTTTTAAAAAGTATTTCGATATATAAGGAAATCATAGTATTCGAGAAATAGTACAGTTCTTGAAAAATGTCTCCGCATAAATCTATTGTAATTAAGATAATGATTTTCGAAAATCTTATTAAAAAGTTTTAGAAAACAGTGCAATTGTAAGAAGTTTTCGAGTAAACTTATCATTTCTCTTAATCAAAATATTGTTAACATTACAATTTCTGTCCATTTTAATATTTCGCGTCAGACAATTTCGTTGAATTGAAAGTTTCAAATTTAAATACAATTTTCTCGGAAATCTACAAATCACTATAAAACGTTCACACGAACATATTATCGAAAACCAATTACTATAACGTTTTAAGTCAAATTATCGATAGAATACAGATTTGCATACAAAATAAAAATGATCAAAGTCACTCATACAAAATTGAAATGAGATAAATATATATTTTATTACTTAGTATCTTAAGTAAGTGAAAAATAGTGTAACAGCGTTCTTAAAATTATTTATTAAGTATACTGTTCTTTATTTCACTTATTCATTTCTGTAACAATTCTATAAAATCGATAATAGTTATCCAACGTTGAAAGCGTCGAAAAATTGCAAGTCAATTTATTCTGCCTAATAATTAACGAATATCGAAAAATAAGAAAATGTGCACTTACCGTTAGCAAGTTCGATAGTCTGACGGTCAGTCGATCGCTAAGATTGGACATCTGACAGTGGAAGTTGATCCTTATTGGCTGGCTGCTATTGTTTCATTTTAAGCTGGCAGGAAGTGTCAGGCATACTTGGTGCACGCGCGCTGCGTCCACGTGTGGACGATCGATCCGTCGATCAAAATTCGGAATACTCGATCGCGTTACTCCCGGTTCGTTACTTGATCGGTTTCTTTTCGGAATGGAAACCGTAACGCTGTCCTCCGCCACATCGAAACATAATTCCCCGGAATGCCCAAACTTTTTACCCCTTCCGCTTGAAAGCGTTTAAAATATTTATCGACAGCGTTCGAAATTAATTGGCCAGTTATGCCGCCGGTTAGCTTTACAACAATTTTACGAGCAGTGCGCGTAACAACGGAGATTGTACGACGAAAAGACATAAACGATCGTTTAATATTTATTAATACGTGATATGATAATTATTAATACGTGAATTCATTGTTGTGAACGAACTAGAAGTGTTTTCTAATTACCAACTAATAATTATTATTATTGTCATAAAATCGCCCCATATTTTGCTACACCCCGGTTATTTAATTACAGCAAATGTAATAGTTGTACTTGAGCACATAAAACAAGAATGATATTTTTTATTTGCTTACGAATGCTCCAAATTAATTTGAAGGAATAATTGCTTTATTCATATTAATTATAATTTTAATATTTGTAGTATTATTAAATTTCGATAAATTTTTATCAAATATATTTTATTTGCTACACTGACCTATCTATTGAATATTAAATCTTTATCATTTATCTTTCATTATTTGATCTATGCAATAATACGAATAATTTCTGCAATTATCTATTTCCTTTATCTTATCTCCTACAATATGTCATGCTCGAGATAAATTATTATTTGAATTACTAGCCTTGATAAAGTATATATTTGAAAAATATAGCAAAAATATAAAATTATTTATAAACTTATATAAATTAATAAAAGAATGAGCGTTTAAAATAATTTGATATACTAATGAAAAAAAAACCGAATTATTTTGAAGTGATAAATATATTCTTCGACGGTTCGTTATAAGTTCTCCTGTTTATTTAAAATTCATTCGGTTTTTCTTCATCCTTCCGCGCGATCGATTTTAATGTTTAGGTGTAGGAAAGTCGTGCTCGCGTTAAATTCTTCGTAACTTCACTTTCTCCCGTGCACTTTCTGTTTCATAGTTGAAAAATAGGTTTCGCTGTCAACACATCCTACGATCGACGCCGTTTCTTGCCGGAATTTACGCGAGCGGTTCGCTCACTAAAGTTTTACTTATTAGACAAGCGCGTTGCGATAACTTCGGATTCAGTTTCAATTGGACCATTCGGATATGTAATTCGTTAACATTTACCGCCAAGTGATACGCGCGATTCTGTTATCTTCGTGCCGGTTAGTCATTTCGACGTCGGTAGTCGAAGCTTTTATTGTCAATTTTCTATTCGAACCGTTCTACGCTCTCAAGGCCTGAATTAAAGTAACTGTGCTTGGTTCGCGAACGTGTAATTGGTATTTTTATTAACGCGGAACGATGCATAAAAGTGTAAGTCAAATAGCTGATATCCTGCGATATAATTAGCTACGGACACTAAATGATGCAACCCGTCGATTTTATTTTGCAAAGAAACGGACAGAAAAATGCGGTCAGCTACGAAGTGATAATTCGTTAAATTATAGAGAGTCCTCATTAATCATTACGTACGGCGCGCGATCGTCTCCGTTTTTGTATCGGGCTATGATTTTATTGTTGTAATATACATTAACGAGCTTGACCCAGAAACTGTCGCCTTTTTGCGTTTGTGTGTTAATGTCGGCGCTAATTCCTAATTATTCGCTGTTCCATAGTCGGACAATATCCGTGAAGGAAAATTTTGTTCTAAAGGATAATTGCCGACTCGATATAGCATTGGAGAATAATCACCAACGAACAATTTGTTATACAAGCCAGATCGTAGATTGTCTACATTAAGATAATAGAACATTCGCAGACATAATATAGCTACAGAATTTACGAGATAGTTTCAAGATAATTAACTATTCTTTTAAGATGTTAAATAGTCTTATACTTTTAGATTAGTAATTGCATGTGTATTAAATTTTATATTTTTCACTTCTCGTAATTTTTGTCCCGTTCTCCAGAATCGAAAAATTACAACACAGTATCGGAGTTTGTTATTATGCTAATAATATTTCAAATTTATTCCTCGTATATAATTTGATTAGTATAATGTTTCAAATCAATTTCTCGAATATTATTTTATTCGTATACTATAATTTCACTAGTATAATATTTCGAATAAATTTTTGGAATCAAATTTGACTTCAATAAAATTTGAAATTTATTAAATCAATCAAAATTATGAAAAGAGAACTCCTGACTAATTTATTTACATAATTTCAGTAAATATTTCAAATAAGATTTCGAAATAATGTAAAGAATGAGTAAGGACCCGTTCCTTTACAATTTTGGTTTATTTAATTTTCGAATCAAATTTTATTCGAAACATTTTTCGTGTAAAATATTGTGCGAAGAATTTATTCGAATAAAATTCTGTTTAGTCAAGATTATTGTCGAACTCTGTGCTTGGTATCCGAAAAATCGCCTAACCGTGCGGATGCGAGCACGGGAACGGGTACCTGAATATGGAAAGGGGTCTTTGATCCTTATTAGTAGCCATTGTTTCTTTCCAGGAATAAAAGTGATCGTCCGGACGAGACCCGTCTGCCTCAAATATGTTGCACACTTGCGTAGAGCTTGTGTTTCGGTTCGCCGCCTTAGCGACTTTAGAGAGGGAACTTCAGGTTTTTTGCTTATGCCAGTGGTTCTTGGAATAATCTACACAACGGTGTGTTCGAAAGGATTGACGTCGATAGTTGTGTTGTACATTGTTTGGATACGAGAGATGGAAAGGATTCAGAGAATGCAACTTTAACACGTTCGTCGCCGACAAGTAGACACTAAAACCCCCACATAATTAAAGCATTTTAATTAATTGAAATAAAACTGAAAAGTTCACATTTATCATAGGGGATGACATTAGAACTTTTTCGCATTCGAAAAATCATAGTCGAATTCATTTTGCTCGAATATATTGCAATAAAAATAAATTTTCAAAAATTGGTCAGGAATTAGTATCAAAAACGAACGTGTTAAAGAGTTATTGTTACATCTTTATAATTAGCATTTGACGTGGGACATTTTTTCAAATTTTCGCATTTCTTTTTAATTCTGTTATTAACACAATCATATGATGACAAGTGATTTTTCAAATTTTGGCTTTCCTTTTTAATTTCATTATGAAAGCAATGGTATGGTGACAAGTGATTTTGGAATAACTAAATTGACATTTTTAATTCGAAGAATTCATTTTTCTAAATTAAATTTTTCTATCATTTTAGAGTATCATGAATGCAGTGAATTATATTTATAGTAAATGTACAATTTTATGCAATTATTTCAAAAAAAATACATCTATAATAAAGAATGAGTTTTATTTTAGTTTTGTAATAAAAATTGGACTTATATATAGACTCGTAGTAAAAATTAGACTTTTATGTAAGGAATTTGGAATCGTGCTAAAATAGAAAATTTAAAAGAAATTTATAAAAATAATAAATTTTTGAAAAGCTTCAAAATAGAATGATTGATATATAACTTTATTAAACTAAGATTTTATGGCAGTCATTCAAAAATTTCGAGATTGATATGTGAATTTCCATAAATGCATAAATCATTATGCATATTGTTATATTTTAAACAAATGTTATACAGTAAGAATTAAAGGATCTTAAAAAACCTTAAACGATTTTAGATACACAGTTCTGAAGAATTAATCGATTTTGAATATAAAGGACTTAAAAATTAATTGAATATTTTCTTTTTTTCTTTGAAATCATTTCGCAAAATTTCAAAATATCTACTTAATTCCGCCCACAAGCATAGACTAACTGAAAGTGGATATTATAAACATTCCATCGTCGATTCAACATCAAGCGCTGTCGGTTTCATGTATTTGCGATTCAGTTGATCATTTTTTGCCACGCTCTCATCCTCGATTCGCTGTCATAAATTTATATCCATCCGCGAAAATAACAGTATCTCACCTCTCACTTTTCTGCAATCCGCTGGCTTTTGTAAATTGAAGACTCATGTTTCTATTCTCCCCGTTAATGTATAGTTTTTCTTGGTTATCCGACCATGATAGACTTCAGATCTTGGCAATCTTTGTACGTTCTCCTCGTGTACTATAATTCAAGGCTCCCTTTGAAATCCGATAAATATCGTACGGAGAAATCGCTCGAGGATTTATAATGAAAAGTCTTTGACGCTTGGACTTGCACTTTTAATAATAAACTTGCAACAAGGTAGAATAAATCCTATCTCAGTGTCGATATTTATCATAGCTAAACTAAACTGTGGATTCGATGCATTTATGGCAAAAATGATACAGCTGAATTTTAACATTATGAAGACATAATTTAATAAAAGTGTTACAATATTTTGACCAAAGCTATTAAATGAAACAATTTATTTTTATTTAATTTCCGCTTCTTATAGTAGTCTTGGCAAGTTCTTATTTTACATAAAGGTGTCACAGATATTTAAATAAAAACTTGATGAAATATATTCGTAAATTTTTATATTAGAAATAATAGAAAATAGAAATATAATATTATGCGCATAGATTTACAGATTTACAAAATTTTAATGAATTTGCGCTGTTTGCAAAAAATAGATATTAAATAGCATGCTGTTCTTTTCTGTGATAATTGTGGCAAATTAAAAATAATACATTAACATTGCTAGATTCTATCAGCCTTTTCTCATTTGGATTGCAATTAGTCAATTCTGCAATAAATGCATAAAAATCTTCTGCACGAAATAATTAAAAAATAATAATAATTTATTAATGACTTTAATGAATTAAAACTAATACAGGCTCTTTGAGAATGATTTCCAACACAGAAATTCACAAATATAGGTCCTCGCTGAGATCTCGTTCAAATATCGCTACAAACGTGAAAATTACGTGTCCATAATTATTCACGCTATCAACATTGCAGTCCAGCCTTCTGTCAGAAGCGCCCGTTGATCGCCGACATCGAGTAGACACCAGTGTATAGCACGCTGATCTTGAAAATCGTCCAGCGTGTTTATTCGTCACACGTGTGTTAACCGCGCGAATGATCTATCGTTCGCGGGCAATGACAATATTATTACGGCGCGTCGAGCGGAATACTCAAACGGTGTTCCTTTCGTTCCGTCTCTTTGTTGCTCTGTGAAATTGATTTACGGTCATGCCAGTTTAATTCGTCGTTTCTGGAAATCCACGTTTCAATTAGCCTTGGCAGCAGCAACATTT
Organism: Augochlora pura; assembly: GCF_028453695.1. Taxonomy (NCBI): domain Eukaryota; kingdom Metazoa; phylum Arthropoda; class Insecta; order Hymenoptera; family Halictidae; genus Augochlora; species Augochlora pura. Next base: position 10,913,975 of record NC_135782.1, read on the forward strand.
AACAGTGATATATGTAAACGCCCGTCGTATTAGAGCCGAGATTTACTTCGGCTCCTCGGACACAGATAGCCGGACTGATAACGGGTTCATGTATTGTATACGCGCGTGTTTCTCGATCTTTCAACAACCAGATTTAATCCGTATTTTAAACCGACTTAATTCGTTCCATTTTAATTAATCCTCTTTCACCGGCCACGGACTTATTTCATACACGAACGAGCTTTTAAGTAGCACCTGCAGTCACAAAGATATATATCGGCTGCACGGCCATGGTTGTTGTCGAAATTAATCGTTCTCGATTTGTACTTCTTTGTTGCTGGAACGTTCGTTGAATTTCCTGTCGACTTTTTAATCACGGGCACCATTGTAGAATCAATTATGGTTGAAAAGTTGCTACGCTCGGGTCCACCGCGATTTTCATTAATTATTTATGTCGCGTTTGCGATAGGAAGGTTAAATCTCTAGAGCAAGCATTTTGTTTGCTTGTTTAACAATTTCTCGCATTTTTGGAATGATTTGTTTATTAATTCGTTGATGTTTTGCGCAATAATCGCCTTTGAACTATGAAGATGTTAAATGGTGCATAAAACGTACAAATATTTTCTTGTCGCGTTGATGATTTCAAAGCGTCACCGCAGTGTTAGAAATAAGAAGATCGTCTGAGAAGAAATCAATTTTCTTAATAAAATAATGCCATAGAAATTAATAACTAGATCTGAACATGATTCATTATTTTAATAACTTCTTAAAAATTGAATTGAAAGGATAAATTCATTTTGTCAAAATTAATAACTAAACTGCTGGTCAACATGCAAAATAGGAATTCTTTTCAGTAATTACAAAATGCAGGTGCTATCTTGATATTTATTTCTTGATAACTTTAACCCTTTGAAGTGGAAGCTATTTTAATTGGAAATCCAAAATATTTGTTCAGATTTGCATTTTTCAGTGTTACCATTTTATATAACTTGGAGCATTTCGTGCATTATGGAATTTTATTCGGCGACTCGTGCAACAGTTAACAGCTCTTAACAATTTTCTAAATATAAATAAATTTCATAAAAATTATTTTGATACGTGGCGTGATCATTTTTAGCGATGCCTTCGAGTTGCTATTCGAGCGCAAAGAGTTAACAAGGTGATTTCAATATAGTCTTTTTAAAATGATTCAACTGCCTTTGCTGTCATTTGACTTACTCATTATACAATTCAATTATTCACAGTTCAATTATTTTCGTAAAAATGATCGCGAAGGACAATACAAACGTAGACCTACAAACTTAGCGAATCGTAAAATATTAAGAGTGTTAGAAAATTTCAAGAGTGTTAGAAAAATTTCAAGAATGTTAGAAAAATTTCAAGAGTGTTAGAAAAATTTCAAGACGACAGCGTACAATTGAAAACCCATTCAACCAGTCCGTTGAATTTAACACTAGAAAGACGGGAACTTGAAGACGGAAAAATGACTGCTTTTCGGCAATATAGGTATAACACACATATATAAACCGGAAATGAAGGAGAGGAGGGGGGCAACAACAATGATTAATAAACGAATTTATATGTTGTAGAAAAAGTCACAAAATTATAAGAAGCTGTGTCATTATTTACATAATTATTTTTCTAATTGAAATTGAAAAGCAGTCAAAATGACTTGCTTAGGCAATCTAGTGTTAACAATTTAACAAGAATTTACGGCGCTCAGCAAGCTTTCCTGTATCTAGCGAATTTGCATTCGCCGCGAGCGCATGAAAGATCACCGGGGAGCACGTATTTACCTAATCTCGGTATGAGCAGCCAACGTGCTATTAATATACTTTAATTGATGGTCTCGCGAGACCAGCTGCCGGGATAAACTGTAATTTGTTGAATAAATAAGAAAATGGAAAGTCGGTGGAAGATGAGGCGGAATACAGATTACGGTTTAGTTTCACCGGTTAGTGCGAACGGCCACGAAATTCCGTAAAAAACGGCCGGGGGACAAGAAAGCGACGACGTCGAAGGCGAAAGAAGAAGATATTATTGGCGAGTTACTACGGAGGCGGCGATAATAACGTTGTGTGTAAATCGGCGACATTGTGAACCCGGGCACACGCACGCCCTTATCCCGCCATCGAGTTTCACCTTTGCGCGAAGAAAATCGATTGTACGGTCGTCGTTTCGAAGTCGTTATCGGAGCCGCGCGAGTGTCGAGAGCAGCGACGCGAATGGCACGAAGAAACGGTACTCCCTCGCGTTCCTTTTTCTCGTCCTTTTTATCGGGTGGGAAGCTCGAAAAATCTTTCCTCGCCGACGCGCGCGGCGCGCTCCGTTGCTCTGCTCGAGCGGAATGAGAACTCGCCTCGGAGAAAGTACGCGCGCCGCCGCGAGGCCTTTTACCTTCGCAAATATTCATCGGGCGAAATAAAATAAAAATTCAAATTGACGCGTAATTACACGTACGCGATGCCGCGGAACGTGCCCGTGCGTTTTTCCCCGTTCGACGATGAATCCCTCACCGCGTTCTACGCGAGGCAGAGGCGAGAGATCTTTTTACGAGCATCTTTTTCCCGCGCCGCGGTGAACCAGTTCCGCGCCCGCGAGACGGAAAGTTGTTCCTACGATATTTTACGCGAAATAAAAACTTTCTTTATAAATTGCAACGGGCAGGAGCGAGGCTGAAATTTCGTTTTTTAATTAATAATTAGGGTGGATGGCCCAATTTTCGTGCCCCCGATGTAGAATGTAGAGAAAAAGGAAAGTGTTATGAAAAATGTAATAGCTTTCCATGGGTTTCACGTCTTAATTGGTCAGTGTAATAACGAAAATAGATTATTGTAATATAATAAATTTTATAATTTAATTACATATATAATTATATGAATTATTTATAATATAATTATATATATATATAAAATTAAATTATGACATTTGTTATAATATAATAAATGTTATATATAACACTTTGCTTTTTCTATACGTTTTTAATTCGAAATTAAGAAAATTGAGACATCTATCTTAGTTGTTAATAATATATAAATAATCTTAAATCTTTATAAGTTCTCTGCAATTTCTTTATATTTTACCGACCTATTTTTATTATGAATGCATCAAACCAGAAATCTAGTTATTACGTTTCATGTGAAATATAGATGTTATGTTCGCAAATATTTGTATGGATGAAACTACTATGGTTTGTTTGTTCTACTGATTTCCATATAGAGGTAACATTGTCATGGATGGGGCGCATTTATTTAGGACAAGATAAGATGAAACCAAACAATCTATCTAATTCCAGTTTAAACACCGGTTCTTTTAGTATATGAATACGAATTGCTAAAGAGTTTCTTCCTCGATCACTTGCTTTATTTTTAATTTTTTTTTTAAAGTGAAGTCCTGTCTTCAATTTTCTTATTCATTGTGTGCACACATAACATTATATACTAATCTTAAATTACATAAATGTTCTTTATACTTTGAAAAAAAAACGGGAAAAAGTAAAATAAAATTTCTTAATTTAAAAATTAATGACATAATAAGTGAACAAGTTTAGGAAACATTTTATGCCGCTTATTTAGTTTATGCTATTTACTACAGATCTATAATGTTCTACATATCCTTTTCATAAACTTGGCAAAAATGTTTTAACTGGTTTTGTTTAAACCAGTTAGCAAGGTAACTGGTTTAATTAGTATGATGGAAAAACTATCTAATGCTGTACGTTAGCATTGAAGAAATACCTGAGCTATATTAATTTCAAGTATAAAACATAATTATCTGCCATAGTTACATGTCAACTTGCAGCGGTTTCGAATTAGGTTTGATTAGATACACATGCTTTATTATAGAAAGATTCACAACTGTTGAGATAATGGTAATGTCCCGACCATGATAGTTTTCTGTTTTATGATTTACTAGATTTTAGATGGTCTATTTAGTTTAATAAATAAACTTCTTTATTAATGTTTCTAATTGATAGTACAACTAACTACATATACATGTAATACGGTTTGTTTCACAATTAATATAGTTATTGTCATACTTATAATTGGACTCTATATTGCAAAATAAATTCATGAAAAATAAATATTGTCATCAACAATTCCAACAAATGTGAATTAAATAGAATAATATAATCAACTTATATATAATCAACTTATCATAATTTTTCCGAGTTCAAAATAATACAAAAGGGTTCTCAAAATCTCCTATAACGCTTTCATTATTATAAATATGACTCTACCATTTTTATTATAAAAATCCATAAAATCCATAGTCTACTAATAATTGTACTCGTAGACGTCTCTCAGAATCTCGCCTTCAATAAACCTGCGAACAACAATAGAATTAAAACGATCGAGATTCCCGATAACGATCTAAGATAACTTCCGGCAAACGCGTCTATCAACCGGTTTTTCCGTGATCGCTCATAATTTTCCTGCGAAACATATCTAATAATCGCAGCAGTTCCAGCGGGCACAGAACTTCTATATAATACTTGTTATCCGAGATTGTTAAGGATGCCAATCCGCGTATCACTCCCAGACCAGTCGAAAGCGCAGAAAAATAGCATCGGCCACAGCTGATGGGATTCCTTGGCCAATCCTAGACATTATTTACCCCGGCGAACATTATTCTGTCCGTCGATACTCGAACGGCATCGATCCAGAGTTTTGCGTGAGCGGTCCAGTTAGCGGGTCGATCGATAATTAACTTCTTATCGCGGTAAATTATCGCGATGATCGGCCGGACGGCCGCCAGGTAGTCGCGATTGAGAGATGCGGACGCTCGGTTCTCCCGTGTCCGGCGATGTTTTGCCTCGGTATCGGCCGGGTCTGATACGATCCGCTAAAAATACTATTCGATACACCGATCGATCTTCCGCTAGCCGGTAAATCGGTTTCAATTAATAAATCTGGTTGGCTGTATCGCGCGGTTGACGTTTCAATTCCGATCGTCCCCGGCGGTTCTAGGAAAATGAGAATTTGTCGAAAGATCGGTAATTTGATAATTATTAACCTTTCGAATGAAAAAATATTTGAACTCTGATAACTTTTGATATCTCTGCTGTGTTCCGGTGGTAAACGAAAAGGTGGTGGTGACATTGGTGTTATCATAGGTGTTAACTTGACGGTGTTTCTCGTGCGTTACAGGATGAATTATGCCAGCTGTGCGCGATAGACAGCAGGTCCGACGACGTGGACAATTATCGGGGACCTATTGAACAACTCTCGTCCAGTTTGGGCGATCAAGGCGAGGAAGGTGATATCGAGGAAGACGCCGTCAGCGAGGACGAGGAGGAGGACGACATGCCACCAACACCCGACACCGTGCCGATGACAAATTCGACGGCAATCGAGGATAGTTGCGATCGAATCGACGGCAATCCCAGATCCGTGGAGCAATCGAACGGCAGCCTGGCCGGCAACGAACCAGTGAAACGTCGTAGAAAGACTGAGGAGATCGCCTCTTTCAACACGTAAGCCATCTTATCGGAATCCTTATCTCGAGGGCGTATGTGTATATCGCGTTTGACGCACCAAAGAACAAATAATTTCTTGCCAGTTCCAAATTTTTCTTCCGCTTAGGTAGACTGTATCTCACCTGTTCGACAAGTAGGTACTTTTTTTTACTTTCTCTGTGCAAATTATCTAGAATCGGTGGCGTTATTTCTGATAAATGGAGGTTTTGCGGAGGTATTTCTTCGTTTCGAGTTCGATTGTTAGATTAAAGAATTCGATTGTTGGATTAAAGAGTTCGATTGTTACATTAAAGAATTTGGTTGTTACATTAAAGAGTTTGGTTGTTACATTAAAGAGTTCGGTTGTTACATTAAAGAGTTTGGTTATTAAATTAAATAGTGCGATTGTTAAAGTAAACTTTAAAACTCGATGTTTCTTCATCAGTTTGATCGTTTGGTTTGTCTAGATATTTTTCAAAGTATGCAGGTGGTAAATATTTTACTGGAATTAGACTGTGGATCTTTGTAGATCGTTGTTGCATCAATTGCAAGAAACAAAAATTCAATATTTTCGTGTTTTTTATTTTTGAGTTACCGGTATTATGCGTATTATTTTACAAATTAAAATTAATTTCCTGAGGAGTTTTCTTATAGAAATCGAGTTCTCAAACAATATATGTCTAAACAGAGAACAAAGGTCGAGACAGTATAGTTATCTACCATAAAAAAAAATGACATGGCATTCTGAAGTTCAAATATTTTTTACTTCAAAAGATTAATTATTACTAGATTTCTACATATTTAAAAATTATATTATATTAAACATAGAATAACAGTACGCTTTCCGTGCACTTTTCCTTGCATCATATTCTAATGAAACAGAATTTTTATTTCTTGTTTATTTTTATTTACTTTCGTTCCTGGATTTTGTTAACAGAAGAGACAAATTTTCTATAAATATTCGCCAGCAAACCGACTGGTTTTCACAATGCTACGAGTTAATGATTTCGTTCGCGAGAAACGAGTTCAGTGACTTTTGTAAACACTTTTGATCGGTCCGCCGCTTCGAACACATTTTTGCCATAAATGCATATAATCCGCGGCGTAGTTATCAGTTTATACTTCTCGACATGTAAAAGTAATGGAATTATACAATCGAGAGATTTCTCTTCGAAGGATCGGAGGATCCCGGGTTATGGCACGGTGGTGTAATATGGCAAACCTGGATACGTCTTTTTTATCGCATATACACGAGGCATAATAATTAGTTTTCTTTTTACGAATACATTTCTGACAGCTATTTTCGTACGTCTTCCTGCGGAACTGTTTCTTTCCGTCATTCAATCACGTTTATGCTTTCACGAGAGATGCTGCTGCATTCGCGTGCTACCTCATTTATACTTTTATTGTAACACTTTCTGTGACCGGGCCTTTTCGTGTCACTTTCTTTCCACTCCCGCAGCTGACCGCACAATAAAGCCATGAAACAGAGTTTCCAAAAATTTTCCAACCTTGTTTTCAAGGGTTTCTAGGTTTCAAGGGATTTCTAATTGAAATCTGACCAATTAAAGTCGATGATTAAGATTTTGAGTTGAAATTAAAACTGAATTGTACTGGTTGAGGTTAATTTAGGTTCATGAGGTTTAATTAAATTGAGAGTTTTCACTTTAAACGTTTAAACATTTCAGTGGCATTTAATTATTCTGTGCAATAGCGACGACAACGCATGAATTTAAATGTTATGAAAACAAATACTTTATTATCTTTAATTGGTAATTGATACTTGATACAACGTACTGAGTTAGTCATTCGAATGCGTTCGGATTATCACGTTACAAATTAGTTTTGCTTATCAGACACAATATTAGAAAGTTGTATTTCCATAATCCTGCGACCGAGAAATATGTTGTCGCGAAAGAAGAGGGAATACGAATATGTTTCCTCTGTTCGTTTTCTCTCTGAAATCAGCTAATTACTGTTCATTGCAGTTTCGTTTCAAATCAGAGTCCAGTTAAATCAATTAGAATTCTCGTAATTATGTGCACACGCGAAGTGTTGGGTTTCAAACAGGTTCGAACTTGTCGAAATTGATATTATTCCTGAAATGTCTTCGTGGAATAGTTGTTCACTTTCTACCAAGCATGATTTTACTAGAACGCCGCTATAGAAAATTCTTGCGCAGGTCGCGTTATTTTGATAACAATAGCAACGTTGATTTTATTTATAAAAAAGTTTGATATATTCGAACAACAGCGTATTACTAAGATAAATAGAATCTGTTAATATTAGAATAATATTAGGTTACGTTAACACTTCAGCGACAGATTGTTTCATAAATATTTACGTTATCATAAGAAAATATAATCTATTGACATTTTTATAATTCCATAACATTACCGTCAAACAATATTTATTTTACTTTGATTTTATTCGTCGCGAAAGATATCTAATATATTTAAAAAAATTATATAACACGGGAGCTTACAGAGATAAGATACATAGATAACAAATTATTGGTTGCCTTGGTAAAAAGCTGATTTATAGGCTATCGTTCGGTAAAATGTTAAAAGCAAAAATTCACTAAAAGAAAAATTTATCGATCTCCACGAGGTTTAGACCATTTTGATGACTAATAATTATCGATGAAATCAATTTTAAAACACTTTATTTCACAACGATAAAAATTCAAAGAAGTACAGGATCTTGAGGTTTGATTGTTTAAAGTCAGAGTTGAGATTGTTCCCCCGGAATTGTTGGTTTGGAATTGTTTCTTTGTAATTTCTTTGTTGGAATTGTTTCTTTGGAATTGTTTTTTTCGGAATTATTCCTTCAAAATTGTTCATTCAGAATTGATTCTTGAGAATTGATTCTTGAGAATTGATTCTTGAGAATTGATTCTTGAGAATTGATTCTTGAGAATTGATTCTTGAGATTTGCTTCTTGAGATTTGTTTCTTAAGATTTGTTCCTTTAGAATTGTATCTTGAGAATTGTTCCTTTAGAATTGTTTCTTCGGAATTGTTCCTTTAGAATTGTTTCTTCGGAATTCTTCCTTTGGAATCGTTTCTTCGTAATTGTTCTTTTGGAATCGTTTCTTCGTAATTGTTCTTTTGGAATTGTTTCTTCGGAATTGTTCCTTTACAATCGTTCTTTCAAAATTATTCCTCCGGAATTGTTTCATTAGAACTATTTTTTGGAATTGTTTCTTTGGAATTGTTTCTTCGGAATTGCTTCTTGAGAATTGTTTCTTGATAATTGTTTCTTTGGAATTGTTTCTTCGGAATTGTTCCTTTACAATCGTTCTTTCAAAATTATTCCTCCGGAATTGTTTCCTTGGAACTATTTGTTTGGAATTGTTTCCTCGAAACTTTTTCTCCAGAATAGTTCCATCATTTCCGTTCAATTGAGCGATTCGGTTCAAAGCGCCGCGGCGGCCGCGCAAACGTCCGGCTTTCTGCCCGCATTTGATGCATGTGCTGTCCGGATCAGTTCCTGGAACTGGATTTATGGAACGTCCGACGTCTAGATCCTCGTCGAAATCTTGATATCCAAACATGTTTTCATAACCTACTCAGACCAGCTGCTTCTCCATCGTTCACTCGCACTCTCCGAACATGTACCTGCCTAGATACGTGTCCTGATCTGATATGATTCCGGTCTGCAGACGCTAAAAGCGGTCAGGCAAAGGCTTCAGCATCGGTTGAAGTTAACCCATTTACTTAAAGAGAAAATTCTAGATGAGGCGCCTTTCTTATCTTTCGCCGCATCCTTCTTTGCGAACCGTGGAGTGCTGTAATTTGTCACTTATCTATATTACCAAATAGTGTTTCAATGATGTCTAGATGTTTGGAAACTGGTTTAAATGGAACTTCGGGGAAACAAAATTATGTTTTCAATCGTACATTACTTTCGTAGATTGCTTAATTTTAATATACAACTCCGGTCAGGGTAGAGAAAATTCTGGTTTCTAACATGTGGCTTTCCTGAGGTGGATATTACCTCTTGGTTGATTAAATTGTCAACACTTTTAATTTTTATTCATTTCTTAACGACAGTCGATACCGTCGATGATAGTTTCTTCCATGTTTATCACTAGACCGAGGAATTTATGCATTTTCGACAAGAATAATTAGGTCAAATACGAAACTGTGAAGTTATTAGAAGAATTTGAAGATATCGTTATGCCATGTGTAACTTATTAAAATAACTATAAGAAGGAACACATTTTTATCAGGCTCACGTTTCTTATGATTAACTTAGTCAATGTTTATTTCGCATGAAAGTCTGCAGATTGTTTATAACAAGTTCATTCAGTACTGTGAAGTACGCTATCGATGTTTATGGGAAACAAAAATTTTAATTAGAACGCTTAGGGTTTATAAATACTTCAAATGTTTCTATTATTTTATGGTCAATCTATTCATTTTTGTCATAAATGCACAAGCTTCGCAATGTGATTAATAATTATTGCATCACCATTTTTAAAGTATCTTAAAACTGGCGATAAAAGAATTAGTCGGCCCAATTAGTTGAAAATAACAAAAAAGATAATAAATGAATGAAGTAAAAATATTTAATTTGGAACTAATTTGGAACTGGTTTTGGATTTCTATTTTAGAGACAGTTTAATTGTTTCTGCTGTCGAACAATAATTACAACATTTACTATTACATATAAATAATATCAATATATTAGAATATATTTTATTATAATATGTTACAACATTATATGTTGTAGTTTAAGATTGTTGATAACTGTGTCGAAAATGGTACGGAAAATTGGTTAACTCTTTCGCTTTTAGCGTCATCGGTGATCGATGACAAATTTTTCGTTAATTTTTCGCATAGTAATTATTTAAGATTTGAAAAACGTATACACGAAAACCACGCGCGTTTCTGGCGCGTGCTTCCGTTCGATGACGACGCATCGTCGGATCGAGCTGCGGAAGCGAAAGGGTTAATGTCGACACGCGAATATGGAGCATCGCTGACCGCGTTACCTTTGATCAGATCCGACAGGAAGTCGAAGAACTGCGCGACCTTCTACTTCCGTCACTTGGACACCGACTCCGAGCAGAACGAGGAGCCCGCGATCGTCGCGGAGGACTCGTCCGAGGAGGAGTGGACGTACACGGCGTCCGCCGCCGCCGGCGACGTCTCGGAGCAGCGTGAAACGAATGTCCTGGTGCGTCTGGACTTCGGCGAGACAACGCCGGGTTGCCCAGGACGCGGCGAGGACAACGCGAAAACGACCGTGAAGCCTGTGAAAGAGGTCGCGATGGAGTGCGTCGACGAGACGTCAAACGAAACCGACGCGTCCTCGCAGCGCGGAAAGGACAGCGACGACGAGACGCGAAACGACAAGACGAGCATCCAGAGGCTCATCAAGGAGGTCGAGAAATTGGTCGGGGACGAGAGACGGGCCGGTGTTAACAAGACGTTTCCCCCGCTGATCCTCGACGACAAGGGTATTGCGTCGAACAATCATCGCGCGAAGTACGCTCGCATCAAGGAGTGGCTGAAGCTGAACTCGATCCGCGGCCACGAAGGACGGCTGTCCTCCACCTTGCAGGTAAGTCGCTTTTAATTGCTACACCTGCGCGAGGACTCGGAACGCCCGGAATTCTAACGGGCTGGATAGTTACGGGCACAAGTTCTACGTTGTTCGAATAACCTTTTACGTGCACTATTATTCGAACGAATAAATGTTTGAATAAAATTAGTCGCTATTTGATATAAATTATTCGCGAATCATTTATTTGCAGATAGGCCATTCTGTTGGATTTATATTAATTTTGTTGAAACAATGATGGAGCATTTAACTAATGGAAAGTAATATTTTTTAACAGACGTACTATACATTGCTAATATTGTGATCAATGATTAATTCATATTCAATATCTTCTCCATTTAAAACTGCATTCTCTCTACACGGTCTTGCAAACAATAATCGCCAATTAACACTTCTATCAAGTTTCCAATTCTCTATAAAATAATCTCTCCATCTCTTTCGCATACACACACGTTGGTGTTTTATTGATAATTACGTGTATAATCCTCAACACATTCACGGGTATTTCATTCGCGAATAAAATGTTATATGTCTCGGCGAACGAAGATAATTGTTTTACAAGCCATTATTCGTTGATCGCAGAAACACAGAAAATTGAATTATTTCAAAACGCGTTGGATATTTGTCCTTCATTTTATTATTATTTGCTGTACCAATGTTGTGAATTATGATCTACTTATCCGTCTGAAATAACATAACTATCTCTCGGACAATTTTTTTTTCGTTGATGTTGCAATTATGAGAACGATCAAGGGTGACAGAGTTTGATGGGACACCCTGTATAATGTCGATGTGAAAAGTAATTGTTCATTCCACTGTATTTAGCATTACATTAATCATTATCCATGTCTGAGTTTTTATTTGAACGCAACTATTTAGAAATTTGATTTTTATTTATTATTAATTTTCATTTTAATGTGTTCGGATTACCGAATAACAAAGTTGAATTTCCATATTTGAAATTACCATGTAATAATATCAAAACGTTGCGACGAATATGTTATTGCAAAATCTCAATTGCAATTCTCATGTACACATTTTTCTAATATTCGAAAATTAGATTGTCATTGAAATGAATTATGTTAAAGTACAAATTAACTAAACGAAAAATTTGTCTTTACAAGTCTTGACGCACATTAATTATCAATAATGATTAAAATAGTGATAAGGGATTGATCGTTTCTCTTAACGATGTAATATATTCTAAAATATTTTACTTCACAATAATAAAAATGAAAGAACAATAGAGCGTATATTTGTTGCGGTATCTCTACTCTAATATAACAACTATAAAGAGTTTTTCGTTAAAAATGCCACAAATAATTTTAATGGAAGACAAATAGCTTAAATAAAAGACATATTATCTAATCGAAAGACAAATAATTTATATGGATGATAAAGAAACGAAAGATAAATAATTAATATGAAAAACAAATATTTAAAGATATTATAAAATATTCCAATATTAAAAGAAACAGAAATTTGTTTTTAGTAAAACAACATATTTATATTGAATAAAAGACAATTATTTTTAATGGAAGACGAATGTTCCAATTACAAATAGTTTTCAATGAACGACAAATGTTATTAATATCGAGAATTGTGTAGTCCGTATAACAGAAATAAATTACGATAAAGAAAATGATATATTTTATTATCGTGAAGTATATTAATCTTGCAATTTAAATAGAATATAAATACTTCTTATCGACAGTAATAAAACAGTAAACAGACGACGGTGTTGTAACGTAAAGAACTATAATACGTGATAAAGTAGGAAATAATACGGCACTTTCGAAACTATTAATTTCTTCAGATGTTTAATTATCTTTGCGTACAGTTTATGTTACTTTACGACTCTTCTTATACCGTTAGGAGAGCAGAGTTGTCGTTCATTCATTTTTGTTGCATTCTACGATCTCTATGCAGAACTGTCGGCGCAAACGTGTGCGATGTTTGTGCAAAAAGAGAGTGCCATTCAGTAAGGGTCAATAGTTGGCATTGGTGAAAGCCGTTTTTTTATCCGACAGTAAATATTATTGCAGGAAGTTTATCAATTGTGAAATATTAAAACGCGACTGTCAATAAACTTTGGATAAATTTTCTATCAATGCAATGCAAGTGAAATCTCTATTGTATCCGAGATGAATTACTTCAAATATTGAATGTTCCATGTCTTTAGACAATAATTTACCGACGAACACGTTCGTTGCCGCGTCACCCATATCTGGGTGACACTAATTTCTGACCAATTTTGAAAATTTATTTTTATTGCAATCTATTCGAGCAAAATAAATTCGACTATGATCTTTCGAATGCGAAAGAGTTCTAACGTCATCCCCTATGATAAATGTGAAATTTTTAGTTTTATTTTAATTAATTAAATTACTTTAATTATGTGGGGGTTTTAGTGTCTAATTGTCGGCGACGAACGTGTTAATTATCGTACTATAATAATAGTAATAATAATGAACTTCCAGCGATAAGAGAACGCGTTCAGGCAACTGTTTCGTAACAGCAATCCCGTAAATGTTACAAACAACGGTTCTAAAGCGAACTTTCGATTACATCGAAAATTACTAGCCGAAGATGCAACAACGCTTCTTCGAGATGGTACGCGACGCGATAGGCGTAGACGCTGGAGCAATAAAACATAAATGGTGAACCTATATAATAGTAAACACAGACGAGATGTTAATCCATTTAGAGGCAGAAGTAATGTATCGTTTGGGTAACATGCCTGTTTCGCTTTCATTCATCGCGTGCTGTGTGAAAACGAACGAGTTATGTTACTAGGAGACGTGAGAACTTCTACTAACGTCAGGCTAATAACATGCTAAGGTATACTGTGATCTTCGTACCACACGCAACGATGGGAGATATTTAACATGTATTACCTCTGGAAATCACTTTAGCTCCGCAAGGTTCGATTATTCTTTCATTGCACTTTAATGCATCGGTTGATCAATAACATTTATAATGAAATCGTGTAATCAACCAAATTCGTGTAATTTTCTTGGAAAAGCGTTCATTTGACTCTTAGTACTCTGTTCTCTTACATTGGTTAACAATTACGGTGCTTTCAAAATCAGCAATTGTTATTTTATAAAATCTCTGACAATTTAGTGAAGTGTTTTTTTTAAATTATTTTTCTTATTAAACTGTATTAATACAGTTCTTCTTTCTTCTATTATTTGATATCTTTTCTTTGACATTGCCAACGAAACTTGTTCATGGCATTTTCAAAATTAACTATTTTTCTTTCATAATAAATTTCTCATTAACAAATTTTATCTAAACACTCATCGTTATCAACGTTCTGTGATTTTATATTTTCCTTAAAACGTTATTTACTATTTATCGAATAAATATTTATACTTATAGGATATTTTATTGTTTCCTTCATTGTTTACTTCTAAATAGCAACGAAAACTAGAAGGCTTTCACAAGAATTACTAATTTTGTTCAGAAATTATAAGATACAAGATCCAGATGCACATTTCGTTATTCCATTAATAATTTGAAAATCTTTAAAGTGATGTCATTATTCGAGTATGTATATTATGCATGTATAACAAAGATAGGTATGCATACTACGAGACAATGATAGCTTTTTGAAAAGTATTTAAAAACCTTTTATTGTTTCCAATTTGTATATTTTTAGCCTCAAATCAAATTATATACAGATTCTGTTTTCAATAATACGTCGAATAAATTCTTCAAACAAAATTATATACAAATAAATTCGCCGAATAAAATTTTAATTGAGTAACGTTGTTTAAAGCGTGCGTGATCCGGCTCGAAGGATCACTGTTTAGAGCGAAGGTTGATTTGTCGCTGGTTCGATGAACACGCTCTGATATTGAAAGTATTTTGCTTTATTTTAATAAACAATTAACGCTTATTTAAGGCGGGTTTCTATCATGTTTCGTTGTTGTACTTTCGAATTGACTTTGGATTGACTCTGGCGTCTTCGTAGCTGTCCGCGTTCCACGAAGACTCTTATCTCTACTTTTTCTTACGAGGCGAACACCTATCAGCTAATACGAAATTAGTTGCAAAAGACCAAGAACCCCCTTCGGAATATTGTTTCCGAAGGTCGATGCCTTGGGTTTCCCCCAAATTCGCTGGCTGCACAGGGTCGCTTGGCGTCCGTTAATTCCCACGGTGCACGGGGTTTATGATACGTCAAATGGCTATTGAGCACCGGGAGAAAGCCTAAGGGTTCGATGTCTCGTCTCGGGCTTGGCGTCTTTCTCCTGGTTTATGGTGCCAGATGATTAAAATACGTAAATTGCCAAAAAGGCTCCGCAGCTCAAAAATAACCGGAAGTCGCGTACGCGTCATAAACCCAATCGTTATAGAATCCTTAACAAATGTATCTAATAAATTCTTCAAATAAAATTTTATGCGACTAATGTATCGAATAAATTTTTCAAAAAAAATTGTATTAGAACAACACATCGACTAAATTTTGCAAATAAGTTTGTACTGGTTATTCGAACAACGTTCAGCTCCGGACGGCTTTGATCGGACAAGTTAATTGTTTCTCTATTCGTTCGTGATGATAAAACGCACCGCGAAGGTGTGGGTTAAACGTCGGATAAAATGGAAGCCACAAAGTGAAACGAAAGTAGCCGGCTACCAGTGTTGCAAAAGTCAAGTGCGCGGGAGACGCGCGGGTGTAATGGCGTAATGCCGGAACGTTTATGTTTGCCGAGTCCTCGGCTTCGGTCACGCGCGCGCGCCGTTTGTAACGAGGGCTAAGGGGAATTATAAGGTTTCGCAACAATTGTAATCAGCGCGAATTACAGCCGTTGGATAGCTGCGATGCCAGCGGCGAGTACACGACGGAGGAGTCCGACGGGGAGAGGCAGTCGGTCTCGTCGGAGGATCTGCAGAGCAGCGTCGCTACTTATCGGCGTTTCGAAGGTGCGCTGCTCGGTTGCACGTCGCAGTCGGTGTCGCAAGAGATCTTCGACGATCCGGATAAGACGCCGGTGAACGAGTCTCATCCGATGATGGTCGACTCCAGCACGCCGAAGGTGGTGATGCGTTCGAAACAGAAGGCGAACGGCCCCAGGCCGTGGAGCGTCTCCTGCATCTCGCAGATCGGGAACGCTTCCGGTTTGAACCAGACCAACGACTCCATATCGCAGTTCTCCATATCCGAAACGGCGCTCCATCAGCTGATCTCCACACCGCCGACCAAATCTGTGTCCCTAGATAACACGTGAGTAACTGCATATACGTTCTTTTGGACCCAGTTTTCTTTCTGGCCGAGCGTCGGCCATCTTCGAATCCGCTGAACTTGTTGATTGTCGATTGACATATTTACGAATCTGCTTCTTTCTGGGTTTTTCTTCAACTATGCATTTGTGATAATTTGCGAATTTTATGAACTTATGATGAATTTAATGAATTTAATGAATTATGATTTTTCACGGATTTTATGAATTTATGGTAAAAATAAATACTTATTTATTATTAATACACTATAATATAAAAGTTTTCCTTATATATTCATTTTACTAACTTGTCACATTTTCTAATTATTCTCTTATTTTTAAATTATAGGTACATAAAATTTGTAATATATTATTATTTTATTTACTCACTCTTTTACAGTACAGTGTTTTATTTTTTAGTATAATATTTGAGAGCAGTTTTAATTACAATTTCTTTTTTATTTGTCAAATGGGAGAGCAATGGAAAATTAATTAGAAACATAAAGTGGCAAGAAGTTTGTAAGAATTCAGAATATTGATGTGTTAGTTCAATATATTCAAATTGTTTAAGAGAGAAAACAAATTGCACGTGGCTACCCTTGGTACCGCATTTGATGCAAACAATTTTTACTTTGTATAAATACTTGGAGTGTAATTATTAGAAAGACATGCTACATTTGTTCCAGTCTATTAAAGTTTATTACTAGAACAAGTGAGTTTTTGTTAACGATTCGTAGTCTATATCAATATCTAATAATTTAAACTATTTCCTGGAAAGTGAAAATTCGGAAGTATGAATTAGCGTATGTTTGTATATTGCAACCATAACTAAATCGATTCACATTCTTGTGAATTAATTTTCTTATATTTTTCTTTTTAAACTTACCACTTAAATATCAAGATTAATTGTCTCATTGAACTTCTTGTTAACAATTAATAATTAAAACTGGTTGTTTGAAAATTAAAACTTAGATTAGAAAATAACAAAAATTTGTTGTTTAAAGATCGAACAGTTCAAACTTGGAATTTTATCAAATGGTTATGGAATATTTATTTGAATCATGAATTGTGAAGCAGTTATTTTTAACTTATCTTTAAACTGCTTACGTCTATCTTATTTATCAAATAATTCATAGCTTACCGCGTCGAAGTTATTCACGCGTTAATTAATGTTTGTTCTACAACTATGCTACATAGCAACTATGAATTTCTGGATTATTGTTTTAAATGTAGTCATCCGTTGCTATAAGTGCAAATATCGACTGTTGGAATTTTCTATTAGTACATGATTAAAAATTGCAATTTTATACGCATTCCTATCAGCATAACACAGCTTGGAATTACAAGATATCTTCCTCTTAATCTAATCAAACATTTTAAATTAACAAAGGAAGCATGTTCTCTTAATCACGATGACAACAATGTTTTACTGATCATCAATATTCCTTTACCAATTACATTCTTGTATCAGAAATATTTGGTAAATTTGCTTGGAACCCTTTCGAACGAATTGCGCTTTTGGTTAATTAAGCGGTTGTTTAGACTTCTATTTATATAGAAAAAATAATAATAGGTCAGAAGAAAAGTATTTCCCTCGAAAATTGTTGAAGAGATTGAAATGTTCCAGCTTTTTAAACGATGATAAATGTCTGTTACCTCGCAAGACACGTTTCTTGGTAGGTTTCAACATGTGCTCCACTTGCCCCTTTACAGACTTAAACGGTATTTGACCTTATTGTGCTAGACGTTGTGTATTAATACTAATTACTGGACTTGCAGATTTGTGTGCAAAATAAGAACTGCCTGCATAAATTGCAAGAAATGGAAACTGTATAGCACGTTTTCTCTTTCTTTAAACATTTTAATACATTAAAGATAATACATCGATATTTGCAATATTTTCTATTCTTCCTCTATTGCTTCAAGTTGCAACTATTCAATATTGTTATAACTGCATCGAAGCTGCAAACTTTGACAAATTATACTGTAGAAGCAATGGTTTCATAAATCGTTTCAAAGAACGAGAAAATAAATTCTGTTTATTACAATCTTTATTAACAGTGAAATAAATAATTAGTACATTTTGACCCGTATATTATTTTTCATTTGTTACTACTGAAAAATTAGAAGTCAACGAATATCTCCTTCATTGACTAAAAGATTCTTTATTCGAAGAATTTAGTGTAAATACTCTTAGTCCTTGTCAATTTATAGGTTTTTTGAAATTTAAAAAGACGCATATGCCATAAATGAATAAACATCCACACTATAATTATTACATAACAGTCTCGTCGCCTTTTTTGAAAAATTTCAAATAGACAATTAAAACGTCATAAAACTGAACTACCTTATTGCATCGTATTAAAAAAGGACAGAAATAACTTTTTAAACATTCTTAAATTTTGCATATCCTAATAAAATTAAGGAGATACTATAGATCAGCAAAAAAATGAAAAATAATTCTTCAAATATATAATTTTCTGTTCAAATTTTATTAAAATATCGCTTAAAACTTTAATTATCCTTTCGTCACGTTTCTTTTAAATAATTGAACGATTCTCGTTTAATTGTTTCAGCGAAACATTTTTCTTCAAAATCGCAACAAAATTCGAAATAATATCTATCTTTAATAACTTGAAACATTAATAGCGTTATAAATATATTTGGGCACAAAGTTGTATTAATTTTCCTTGACGATCACCTCGATTAAATTGAACATGCAGTTTGCTTGATAAAATAAAGGACATTTCAACTCCCTTTCCAGGAAAACTCTGTGGTAAAATATCGCTATCCTTCTATGGTGTCTACCATATATCAATCCGTTCGATTTTATTGATGCACGCGATTGAAACCGTATCACCGCAAATCCCTACTTTCTCTGAAACACTAGCTTTAGCCTTCTCTTGACCCTTTCGGTCTTGTATTTCTGATTATAGGGGATCACGCAAATCATTCAATAACTCAACATCCACGCTGCTGGAGGAATCGATCATTTGCCATGATGGCCGTGTGGTACGAAACAGCTCGTTGCGTCGGAAGAAAAGCAGGCTGCGCAAGAAGACCCTGGTAAGAACGTGTTCTCGCATGCAACCTTTTTGCAATCCAATGAATCAGCGAATCGCGTCCAAGCATATTTCACGTCCACCATTTTCGACCAGCACAGTACACCTAAGCTTGCTAATACACTTATTATCCTCTTCATTGTCGACGCTATCACGTACGAGAAATATCAATTCCATTGGAACTGACTCTCTTGATGCATTTGAAACGCGTTAAACGCTTTTAATTGGTCCGCGGGTGGTACAGGCTTGTTGACTCGTGGTTTTGATGACACATTTTGTCTGTAACATTCTTCATGAATTTTTCATGCTTTCTAATACGAATTTATATTCGTATTGTAAATCATTGAAAATTACTGGAAGTATAGTGTTCTGCTAGAACAGTGCAAGTTATTTAATCAACTACAAGCATAGTTGTGCTAATCGAATTACACTGTAATTTTATTACATCGTGTATCAATTTCATAGTAGTTCTCCTGCGTTGTAGGTGAATTACTATGCGTGTTATTTATTATAGGTGAATTATTTCTCCGTATCTTTCTCTGTTATTACTTGTGTGTTTATTATGTATTTTAAATCGACTTATTAATTGAAACATAGTTGCGGCCTCACTCCAATCACAACTATGAATTACATTGTAATTTATTTGAACGGAGATCGGAATTACAATGTGATTTAATTATACTGTGATTGAATTATTTTGTCAGTATAATTAATTGCGCAATTTTATTGCATAAATCACTGCTATAACTTAATACTTTTTCCATAATCAGATGTCAAATGGAATTACATGAAAAAGAATTCAAGTTTTAATGTAGACATAATTTCATTTTTAGAATATTTCTAAAAATACTGTCTAATTCTTGTTATAAATTTGAATTATAATAGCTTTGATAGAAATGAAAATTTCAGTATATTTCCAATACCACGTTCAGTATGAACAATAACAAAAATTAAACTCCATTTAAATGAATTTGACGAACACGAATTAGTTACTCAAAATTTACATCTTTCATAATATAAATAATTTTGTCGAAAACATGTGAAACGCCAGAATAAGAAATTAACATGTTGTTAACCTAATGAATAGTCCACCAAAAAATCTACGATAACTGGCTAGTAGTAGATAAAGTCCATCGAGCTTCTAAAATTATTTATCTGAACGACACAGTGTATATTCGCGTCGTATAATGTAAACGGGGTTCATGATAGACTAGGAACACAGCCGAGTCTATCATCGGCATGTTATTAACAGTGAATATTATGCTGAAACTTATCAGCATAGCATGATCAGGACTTATCACCCTATCCCTTTCTTCCATGAGAAGCGAGCAGGTTCGCGGAGGTATCTGCTTTCGGTACAATAGCGTGACGTGCTATGGGTTGGTATTTCGATAGGAGAAATCCGAGATATATCGAAAGTTGTGATATAGCGTTCCACCCCGTTGCAATTACCTGAGGCTCATTATATTTTAATAGTTAGGGTGGTCGGGTAGTTATTTCAGCCACTGATGTTGTTTTTAATTCCATTCTGGATAATAACTATTACCTGGAATATTGAAGGCATAACTTAAGCCTTCGAATTCGATTGGCAATTATGAGGCGATGCTGCCACCATTTTTTTTTTATTTTTGCACCATAAATTGCTACACTATTTTCGAAAACATTTTCGCGTTATTAAATTTTTCCGTATTCAAGAAATTGTTGGATAGTAGAATTCTACACTTTTATATGTATCTAGTAAAGGCAATTATATCAATGTTTGTAAAAATACTGTAGGTTGAATTAATTTAACTAATTTAATTCAGTTTAATTTATTTGAGAATTAAAATAATCTTGGGTGTAAGTGATTAGTAATTAACTCGGAATTTCTGCCGTCAATCGATATTATTTATTTCTGTAGTATTCTTTGGAGCAATATTGTTATAGGAATTTTTACTATGAATTTACTATTGAAGTAGTATAATAAATTTTCCCTACTTGTTCCTCTGCTTGTAAATAAAAGTGGTCAATTTGCAAAGAGAATATACGATTATTAAACAACTATAAGTAAAACAGATTCGTCGACAGGTATAAAAGCAACAAATAATCGTATTTCTGCTTCCCTAATTGTTAACTTTTGTGTACAAATTGGGGGACAATTTACTATATTGTACATTTGTACAATTGTACATTTACACTATCGAATTGTCACTTTCATACTATCACGATTACTTTGACAGGCGTTAGTATGCTAAATACTATCGTCGCATCGTTTACTATACTCTCTATCGTATTATTTAAGTATAATAAAACTACAGTAGATAATTGAAAAAACTATTAGACATGTCAAACTTGTATATTTGTCAGAAAAGTATAAAAAACGACGTAATTTAGTATGATCTAGTGAACAATGTAGAAGACAGAAAAACGCTGTCATTTCAACCACAATTCAATAATGTTTTACCAACGATATGCACAGATGACATCAACACGACTGAAAAAAAGTAGAATACGTGAGAGCAACAATAACACGATAGGACTATGCTATAAGAGCAATGTAGGCAACAAGAGATTCATTCATCAGGATTCATCTACATTGTGGGGACTAACAACACGATTGAACAATATGTTCAACAATATCGTCAAGCACGGTAGAAACTTTAGTAGAGCGATATCACGATATTTTATCAGAAATGTAAGTAAACCCCATTAACACGAAGAACATCAATTTAACATCATCATTTGTATAGAACGTTGAACTATAGTTCGTAATGTACTTCATGCATGCACCTGCTTTACTAATTATCGTACAAAATTCTCTAAAAAACAGATTGCGCAGCGATATCTGGTTGAATCGGATACATTTTACACTCGCGCATGTTTTTTTTTTGTTTTTGATAATACAGGGTCGCAAAAGCGAGTCGAGTTCGGAGGGCGTGAACGTGAACAATTCCGCCGGGAGCGACGGCAGCTCGTCGAACCAGCAGAGATCTGCCCGAAAGTTGAGCGGAAGTCGATCGATCCGCACGATCTCGCGGGATTGTCACGGCCGGTTGACGATGCTGGTGAAGTCCGGCTCGTTTTCGGGGTGCACCGCCCATCAGCAACTCTCGGCCGAGAGGACGATAGTCAGTGACCCGACGCCGCCGTTCAGGTTACCCTGCTGCAGTTCGGTGGCTTCCACGTCCGAAACCGAGGGCGAGGATCAGCGCAATTGCACGCGCGGCTGCTTCCCGTACAACGATAACCTGCTCGACACCGTTCTCAGCAACAAGGGGCTGCCCAATCATCAGCTGAACGTCGACAGCGACGTGGAGATGAACAGCCTAGGCAACAACTCGTTCTCCGATCAGGCTTGGGATAATTATCAGGTAAAGATGTGTACTGTCTCTCCGCAAGCGCGATGCGAGGAAACTCCTGAACACCGCCGGTTTATGAGAAAGTTCCACCAGCCTGTAATAGCTGATCCGATCCTCTAGACGCTGGACGATGCTAAACGTAATTACGGAACACACGACACTGTGCAACATCTCAGATTTGGCAGGCATCTAATCGTAGTCTCGGACGTTTCTTGTTAGTCGGAATCTTTGGAAATGAAATTGTCAGTTTTTAATTTTAAATTACGTGGAGAGGTTTCTAAACGTTACTCAGATATTTAAGCATAAATCTGGATTTGCTATTGAATTTTCAGTGATTATTGTTAAATATGTATTTGAGATTGTACTGGTGGTAAAGCTTAAAATATAAAGATATCTTTTCTTGGGGTCAGGGTGATAGTTTTTGAGATATTTAATGTCAGAATTTGTCTTTTTTTTACTGGGAGTACATTTGTAGTTGATTATTTGAAAATTATCTCTGAATTGAAATTAATAAAGTTAGCTTTATTATTTTCATAAACATTAGCTCATTTTATTATTAATTTTGTTTTAATTTTAAATTGTAGATGAAGTTCAATTTAATTAATAAATATATTTTTGAAGAAATAATATTATGAATGAAGGTGTGAATTATAAAATATATCTTTCTGATATTCACATTTTCATTGCGAGAATTATTATTTATGTATCTTTCGTGAAAAATTCTATGTATTTAACTAATAATTGATCTCATATTCTCCATTTTCAATGATAACTTTGCTGCAGTTTGAAATTTTCTGTATATAATCTCCTAATTTTTAGTAACTTTAAAATAATCAATCAAACGTGTATCTTTTCCAGAGTTAAAAGGAAACTTTGCCATTAAATATTTCAACAATTGAATCAAGAAGATGGAAATTTAATTTCCTTTTTTTGAAAAGACGAACTATGAATGCAGACATACATTGTACAATGTAAAATTTCATAATGTCCAAAATATGACAAACAAATTACCAAAATTAATTTTGTTATATTTGCATAACGTTATACATAAAAATAAACATGAAAATTTCAACACGAATTTTCTACTGCAATTTTCACATTAAATGCGTATATTTAGAATACTATAATATTAAAGGATCGAAAATAACGAAGAAACACTATTAACACGAGAACTATTAAACACTACAAATTTTCTTTCAAAAACCTGTTATACAATTTTTAACTATCCAATAGTTCTGGTGTTAACGACATTGTATCATCTTTATACTGTTAGTATCACATTTTTAATACCGTTTGTTGATCTGTTTAGGAAAAGTATATGAGCGAGCCATACAGCGAAGCGTTGGACGTAGAAACTGCTCGAAGATTGCTGGACTTTGGAGACGATTACCGAAACTTCCTCGATAGTCAGTCCGATTGTGCTTCCAGTATGAGCGCGGTTCCCGCTAGTTCTCCACTGCCTAGAAGTCGTATACATCATGTACGTTCCATTCTCTTCTTCTTTTTCGATCAAGTGTCCGTATTCTTTCTGTGACAGATAACACTAAACCTACGGAGCACTAAAAAACAAACATACGATGCTTCATAAAAATAATAAAAGTGATTTTGGTACAACCATCCGCCATTTTTATTATAGTCCATGCTCCACACAAGACATTTATTCGATTATTTTCTGTGAAAGTGTCTCTATAATCGTAACAATTTCCAAACAAATTTGCAACAATTTTCAAATAAATTTGCAACAATTCCAAGTAGGTTTAGTGTTAAATTTGCACACGATCATCTTCCTATTTTGTAGATAATTACACGTAGCGTATATTAACACATAATTCCCTGCTTATTTTGTGAATAATACAGATGGATGCATTATTAGCACACGGTGCATCCTTGTTTCGTACATACCATTAATATTTACATTGTGTCTCACAAAAGATTCCATTGTATCATGTTCGACAACGGTAACGTCCGCCACGCTTCAGTAAAAGCTGTGTTGTAACGGTATATAATTGTGTTAATGGCTTCCATTGGCTAGAATTATGTTCGCGTACAAATTTTTTTTATTCTCTCTTGCATAATTACACACGCATCGCCTTAGTTGTAGTTACTCCTTTGTGTTATGGTGCTTCACTTATATGGAAATAAAAATATCGATACAGCAATCGAACCAGAATGTAATTCCACTGCAGCAAATAAAGCTTTGATTGAAATGTGTGTGTGTTGACAAAAGGACGGTTAAACATTGATAATAAATTCTTTCTTACCTTGTAACCTGACACCGAGTTATTACCTTGTTACATGACCTTTTTAAACTAGTTCTTTCTTAGCATAATTTGTAGGAGTCGTATGTTGGGTTTATTTATTTATTTATTCTCTGTTTTATCTTCTTTCTCTACGATGAAAATATTGCTATTTTAAATGAGATTAATGATAGTAGATTCGAAGTAGTCAACTCCTCTTTGGTTGGATATATTTGCTAGTTGAATTTCTCCATCTCTTCTAAAGAGTTCTGCGAGGCGAACGCGTCTGTGCTCTGATCATCTCTTAACAAGGGTAAACGATGTAATTACGGGCAACGTCGTCACTGTACATGTTCCTTTGTAGTCGACTGCATTTAGCATGATTTGGAATTTGGACGACGCAGACAAATCACTCGTAGCTCTGAATTTTATATTTCTTTTTATAATATAGACATAGTAAAAATACTTCATGCAGAATATCACTAGCAAAATCGATAATATTATTATAAAAATGATTGTTCTCCTTTCTTAACATTCTTCAGTATTTTCCATAATTATTTCTACAATCTGTATGATTTAATACTGTAGCTCTTGGTTCTTCTACTTATTTTTCGTACATTTCATATTTAACATTCGATTTTTGAAAATTATTTATAACAGCATGACTGCAAAAGTTCATTTTATGCTATATTTAGGTTTGATGATTTATAAATGTATCGTATAACTGTGGGACTACCTTGTTTGCAGTAGATCAGTTCATTATCTTGATTTT
This sequence comes from Augochlora pura, assembly GCF_028453695.1. Lineage (NCBI taxonomy): Eukaryota > Metazoa > Arthropoda > Insecta > Hymenoptera > Halictidae > Augochlora > Augochlora pura. The sequence continues at coordinate 10,939,619 of NC_135782.1, forward strand.
AGAACACGGCAGATAAAAGTGGTAACCAGTTTTATGAGAGTACGTTTCTGATCAAATACAGCCTGAGCACCACTGCCATGACTCCACGAAAACATTAAATTCTCTGCTTGACTCCAATATCTTTCAATTAGTAGTACACAATGATCACTCTCTTACGATCTATTCGTAAATTCTCTTAAAGGCTTCATTTTTGGGTAGCTCGTTGCAATAAGAAATTCCTATTTTTAACAGTAAAGTGAAAAATTAAAAATAGACACAATTCTTTCTGTTAAATGTTTCAGTGATCCGACAATAAATAATTATAATATTCTGCTTAAAAATATTAGAGTACATGCAATTGTGGGTAGACACTGTTTGATAAAAACTCTGTACATGTTTTTGCAAATATGGAAAGTAACAGTTACCGCTATAAAATAATTGACAAACTTAATAACATTATTGATTGCTATTGTATCCAATTCTCTACGCTTTTCTACTTTCATGACTTAAAAACTGTAACATGATTCTTACAATAACTAAGTAAATTGTTTGAAAAAACCTATTCCACAATGCCTATTAGAACTACTTATGCATGAATGAATTTCTTATTAATTATTATTAATTCCGGATAAATTATAAGTAATAGTTCACAAGCGTCCTGTTATTTAGCATAGCTGCATGTTAATGCTAACTTTAAGATACATAAATTATTTATTGAAGGTATTATAAATGTGGTATTGAATGTGTTGCAGGAGAGCATTGACAGCTCAGAAGAGAGCGACAGCGATGTGGAGGACATCCGAAACGTGGTGGAGAAGTCACAATCACAATTGTCTCTTGCCGAAAATCTGTTTATAAGATCGAACACCGCGACAATGCCCGAGGACTGCGTACGTATATTGCCATCGATGTTTAGGCTATCTAACGGAATGCTGAAGAGAATTCGAGAGTTTGTGTGCAATTTATTCCAGCAAACCTTTTTACGTTTGCGCGACGTCATAAAATATATATTTCTGAACATAACGAACGCATCGCGCTTCTTTTGAGTTTTGCTACTATTTCTTTGGCTGCTGCTTTTAGCTTTTATTCTTAACTGTGTGATTGATGTCTCGACTGCATATGAACATTGAAATGTGTGCGTTGTTTCGAATGGCGTTTTTGTGCATTGTTTCGAATGACGTTTTTGTGCATTGTAATAATCCGATATATCTTTCTTTAATGTTGCTACTTTATTTAATATTATTTAATCTTTTCTATTGACTTGAAATGCTAACTTCTTTCCTACGTTTGAAAATAATTGTAAATATACGAGTGCTGTATGCGGACTTTACAAGGGAACAACTTGTATTTAGTACAAAGTAGACAAGGCTGATCTATGGATTTTGGACGAATATTTTTCCAGACTGGTTAATAGGATGAATATTGTAAAAAATAAATAAATATTATTTTAAGGAACCTGTTTATTCTAATACCAAAATTTTCAGTGATTATTCTTATTCTAGGACTTATTGATGAGAAGTATTATGAATTAATGAATAATACTTTATCGTTTGCGACAGCTTATTTACGTGCAATCAAAATTGTAAGTCAATTGATGGAGATTGTATTGTCCGTTGCTCAAAAGAGGCATAATTTTGCTTGAAGGGCAAAAAGGTATTCTGATCGCTTCGTCTGACCTACTCGCCCGTAGTTTTCACTTGTCTATGACCTCCCGAAACTCACTTCTATTAGTAAACAAGAGACTAAAAAACTAATCGACGCGAGGAGCAAGGACGGCGGTAGGTCGCTCCACCTAATCAATAATAATAATAGTCAAAAATTTTGAATTAAATCAAAATGAAAGAGACTTGGATGAAGCAGGTGACAGTCTACCTGTATTCCTTACCCTTTACCTCATTTAGTTTATGCAGAGTGTTTCATTTTATTTATTTTATGTCCTTATTTTGTCTTTATTTTTATTATCTTCTATTCTTAACATTAACGTAGGCGTAAAATATCGGTAAAATTCCTATACTCGAATACTATATTAAAAGTTGATTATAAAATTGATTATAAATTGGTTATCAAGTAAACTGTTTATTGGCCACTTATACTTCATAAATATTGAACACTTATTTAAGATGTGTACGATGAGAATGTAAAAAATTGTACAATACAAAGCAAATACAAAATATGCGTGTATAGCACAACACATTTTCTGCATAATGCAATGGAAAGTTAATCAGATACTAATCAGTAGTTACATATAATTATGTATGAATAAGTTCAACGCTATTGCATGTTTTAAATTGTATTTACTCTCTCTCCATTATTTTACGCTTCCTGACTACTTTTCGCTCGTTGTCTTGTAAATACTACGTAATAATAATGTAAAATAATGCATAAATAATGTAGCTGAAGTCAAGCGGTATTGTTTGTTTAGAATCGGCTAGGCTCGAACTTTTCTGCTAATAAGGAAAAAGCGTTTACGCTACTTCTACGAAAGTGTTGTTACCATGGGTGGTTTTGCGGCAATCGTCTTACACTTTTTTGAGCGCTTTCTTTTGAGCAACGGGCACTACTTAATGTTAGAGAAGAGAATATACTACAACGATAATATTATGTTCCAACGATGATCTTTACGTGTGAATGATAATTACGCCATACATCGTAAACTATTTACATTTCACCGCAGAAGTATGCTTTTGACAAATTGCGTGTAAGAACCTCTGCTTGCATGTTTACTGCTGCTTCTGCCTTTATTCTGTTTTCGCAACGCGTCACGCCGTGACACTGTCGCCAAATCACAGAGATAAACACACCAGTTGGTGTTTAGATCACGAGCTTGCTACGTCGACGTTTTCGTATAGCTCTTGCCAAGGTATGTTCATTATACAAATTCAACTTTTCTGCATGCTTGGGGGTGGAGGATGTGCTTGTTGTGTCTCTCGATTGTTCGTGTAATGTAATTTTATAGTAACAACTCGATAATACTGCAGGATTTTGCCGTGTCTGAAATTAGTTACTTTTTAATTAGTTGCATGTTATCCCTTGTATGATATTGAATAAGTTAAAGTAGCTAGGTAATTAATTAATCTTTGATAGAAAATCAAAATTTGAATGCAAAGAACTTGATTTTTTAATGATTATTTTTCAGTGACATTAATATGACATAATAATTTATTGATGAAGTCTTTTGTATTTGTATATTTAGATAATTAAAAAAGACGACTTGATATATCATTCACTGCAAAAATACTGAATAAATTTTGCTTATAATATTCTCTAAAATTGCTTAATAACGATAATGTTTATTTACAAATAAGTTGTTAAGCTTCAAGGCTTATTTTATCTGTTTCAATTTTTGATTGGTTTATTAAAACAGTATATTGTTTAAATAATTGTTTCTACTACAGATTGATAAAAAAAAATTCATTTTTCCTTTATGATACTTGTAATTAGATCTGAGTAAATATAAACATTTCGCGTCGTTGGAAAACTATGCAACAGAGAATTAAACAAGATGTAACTCTACAATTCTTAAAATTGTTAAGAAGTGAGCGAAAACTTTTCGAACGTAGTCACTCTACTAATATAGTTTAATAATAAATAACTGTTATAATTTTGAAAATGTATCGGTCACGTGGATTACAAAACTGACTTGTCCTTTTGTGTTTTAGACCGAAGTTGAGTACGCGTGCAGAGAAAATCAGAGATGTCTACACGCTCTAATGGAATCGATGTGCAATTCGTTCCGAAGTGAAAAATACGGGAAACAAATTCGTGGTGAGTACAAGAATCAAAATGACCGTCGATCACTATCTATATCGCTGTCGTACATGACCGCTGTATTGGTCACTGCACTGAGCGGGCTCGTATTCCTGCTTCTCTCTTAATTTACAAAAATCCAAGCCATTTCGACACCGTCTTGAACAATCCCATGAAGGGAGCGCAATCTAAACGGATCCATTCCGAGAATCAATTCTCCACTAATGCGAACTTTAATTTCACTTATTCGATCGCAGTTTTGAACGCACCTCATAAATTTCTCACGTCTATAAAAAAAAATAGCGTCTTCAAAATCTGTGACATTATATTTTATACGCTCAACAGACCACAGATTCTGTTAGCTGCATGTTAATTTGTTAACCGGGTCGCCTGTATTCACCCCGTTTTTCTTAACCAATCTTCGAATTTCTTGCTAATTGTAACTGTATTCATTGTTTCTTTATTTTATGTAACATAAAGTAATATTAATCATCTTATACAAATTACAATTAATCATTCGACATCGACTGTTTTAAAATTATCAATTGTTTCTAAAGATATACGGAATCGTTCAGAAACGATTCGACTCGAGCATAGAATAATTGACGAATTTGGGAAATGGTTAAAAAAAATTTGGTCTTCGCTATATCACCCGGTTAACAAGTTCACTAATTTGTACATTCGGAGAGCATTAACGATGAAGAATAACAAACGGGAAATTCGTCCGATTCATTCATAAATCCTCAAGATCGACAATAACTAATTTTTGTACATAATTATTCGCGTTAACTTTCGAAGACTGATACGTCGAGTATTAGCGTATGAATTATGCATTTATATTTGCATAACCTTGTACACGATAAATATTCGTAAGAGTGGTATAATTGGAGTGGTATAAATAGTGTCCTTTTTTTTTTACCTTTTTTATGTGGTGTAGTTTGTAACAATCAACAATTATTTAATATTGAAATTCCGACGCTTACGTACGCCGTACTAGAATGATTAAAATTGAATACACGCATTCGGTACCCGGAGGAGTTCGAGTGTTTGTTAAATGGTTATAGCTTGCGCATAATAAATATACACGTAAGTGCATGCTGAGATTCGCCTGTATCAATTTATTGATCATTTGCATGCTGCGTAATGAATTTCTTTTGCATATGAAAACGTTTACCCGAACTTTCTCTCTCTCTCTCTCTCTCTCTCTCTCTCTCTCTTTATCTCTATCTATCTACCTATCTACCTTTTGACAAAATGTTAAACGGCTTTGATGCAATTTAACAATAATGTGATGTGTCAAATTGATTCCGAAGTGATTGAAAGCTAAAACGTTTTGGACAGTGTTAAGCAACGATCGCTATTCTCTTCGGAAAGAATGCAACGACTCGGAAAAATTTCGCGTTAGTGAAGTGAAAACGTATGTACATCCTCCGTATACTAAGGTTTACACGATATTAATATCTATTTTTTTATCGGCAGACGTTTATATATATGATTTTATATAGACGTATATTATTTTAATTAATATCATCCTTGTTAACTTTGCTTTATTGCAACGAACATGGTTGCGATTGTAATAGACCTTTAGAATATTTTCATTTTTAGTTGACATTTGTACACGTTCATTGTAATTATTATATAATAAATACTGCTTTGTTGTGGCTTCGTACTAATTATTCTCTTGTTTCTGTTTTTTTGTTACCTATTTAGAAAGTATTATCGTTTAGTTTCGATATTGTTATTGCTCGACCGATTCTCGTAGCATTTCAGCGTATACTCGAGTTTGTTAATGTCGATTCAAGTTTAATAACGAATTTAACACTTTTATTTCAATAAGATCTTGCGAATGCGACTGTCGTATTTATTATTTGTATGGCGGTTGTAATAAAAATCGATTCTCGTTTACGCTCGAATGCTATCTTATTTATATTTCGACCCGAACTTCAACGGCTCCGTTGCAACATTTGCCATGAATGCAGCATGATAGTTTTACAAAGTTGTTAGCTATGCACACCGAATTTATCTACCTGATTTCTATAGCAAGTAGACATTGACTGACACGTGAGCACGCAATACAATTAGTTCTGCTAAAAACTGAATTTTTTCGTACGCCTAATTGGAAACCGCATGAAATGTATTGAGATCACTCAGTCCGGTAAAGCTGAACATTATTTCAATCTAAAGTGTTACAGTAACAATCTTTTATACGATTTTATAATTTATAACGATAATGATAACAAACAGACATACTTGTAAAATTTTTTACATAAAAAATTTAACATAATTGCAGCAAATAAACGAGGACATAATAAACGGAAGAACAAACAATATAAAAAATAAATAAATAATAAATAGTACATTTTTACTAAATAAATGATTATACAAGTAGATGTTGTAAGAACATAAACAAAATGAAACGTAAGCTGCTATAAAACCTCAAATATTATTTTGTTACTACTGTCTTTTCATTAATTGTCACAAATATTATTTTGTGATTTAAACTAAATAAAAGTTGATATAAATACAAAATAAATATAAAATAATTTCTATGTTACTGTATTATTTATAATAAGCTGCTTTTACTGAGTCGATATACGTAGGTTGTAATTCCAGGGACGTGAACAATAGCTTTGTTAAATCAAACAATGTTCATTAAAGTGTAAGAGGGATTAACTTTTATCTTCAAAGGAATGTGTGATAGCAGACAATAATCTGATATCCTGTTGTCATCGGTACTATATCAAGATGTTATTTTTATTACATTAAAAGATCGTAGTCTTTTGATATTATTGCTACGTCGGTTCCATATTTCGTAGAACTGTTTCTGGTTAAAATGTATATATTATTATAATATAAAATATAATTGCAAAATTTTACTTTCGGTTCAAATTGAATTCGAACGGTGCACGACAAGAAAACGCGAGTTATTACTATTTTATACGGTTTGGTGATGTGGGAGAAAAAGTATTTTGTTACAAAATGAATTAATTCACAGACATTCATCTACTATTCTCACCTTATTAATATCTGACAAATCTTCTGTTTAGAAAAAATAGTTTTATTATCTTCAGATCGCAATCAGAAACACTTTGGGATAAAGACTAAATCACTTTAACGTTAATTGCTAATTTCTGAATTTTAATCACGGAAAAGACGAAAACGTGATTGATAATGTGTGGATACATTTAACCTGCGAATATACAAACAAATTTTTGGAAAGAAAATGTAATGAGGGGATTATGACAACTCGTGCTACATTGAAAAGCTGTTGGAAACTATTGGCTTTTGTAATAAATCGTTTTGCGTCAATGATGATGAGTATTTCGACAGCAATTTTTTTATGTTAATTGCTATAAATAAACGTAGCATATTAATAGAAACAGAATCCGCTAGTGTTCTCTTTTATAGTTTTGTGAGAATTGATACATTTTTATTCAATCACTGCTAAATTCTTTTTATTCTGCATTGCAAATATTTTTTAATTCTACACTGCGATATGCTTTTAATTCTACACTGCAACATGTCTTTAATTCTATATTGCAAAATTCTCTTGTTTCTATACTGCACAGTCTTTTACCTTTTCCTTCATAAAATTGTCACATATTAAACTTCTACATAATGCAAAAGTAGAAATAATTGTTGCCTTGTATGGATCATAGTAACAGACCACAGCTTACATGCAAATCTACAAGACTGCTTATAGGAAACAAAACACGTAATATTCGGTTTTTGCATTAAATTGTATATTTTAAGTGAAATTATGCCAGATTGTCTACATCTTACAGAAAGAAATATGCTAGCGTTTAATTTTTTAACGCGTATTTGACGAGATTAATATTTTTAATCTCCAAAAGTGAAAAATATTTCACACTAATGAACACTACTAGCATTATTGTTAGCTGTGTTCAAGAATATCGAATAAAAACTTTTGTTTAATGGACCACTCTTATTCCTTTAAATGCGAATTTTTACTTCTCATCTGAACCAAAAATGTGCAGGAACTGAGGTAAGATGGATTCCCCAGTATACTGTCAACAGTATGTTAATAACAAAGGTAAATATTTTAAATATATGACTAACGTATAAATAACAAAGGTAAATACTTTAAATATATTATTACTGTGTTAATGGAAAGGTAAATACATTAGACATACTGTTATCGTGTTAATAAAAAAAGTAAATACTTTAAATATTTTATTATCGTGTTAATAACAAAGGTAAATAATTGAGACATTTTGTTAATAAAGAATATAACAATATAAATTTATTAAAAAGCAGTCATCTTTGTATTTTCACAACAAAAAACACACAGGATCTTTCTCTGAGTAAGTTCCAACCAAATCATCACATCAACAAATGAAAACGTTTGTATTATACATCTCAATACAATTATTGATTAAAGAATCCTACAATTCTCCGCTAAATTGTTTAAATTGTACTTACTTTCATATTTAGATTATTTTAACTTAAAAAGATAGTTATAAACAAAAATAAAAATTATTAATAAAGTATCCAAAATATTTTTATTAATGAATAGATTCAAAACGTGACCATTTATTTTTAAAATAAAATGTTATTATCATTTGCATTGTATGAAAGCTATATAATTATTAAAAAAAACATGTAAAAGAAACTAAAAACTATCTAAAATAACTTAAATATTATGATAAACTATATGAAACTGTTAGTAAGTATTAAAAACTATTACAAGATATAAAAAAATCTATTTAAAACAATAAACAAATTACTTAAAACAATTTTATACCCTGGTTTCATTTTATTTAGCAGCTAAATGATAATATAATATATCATTTAACGCGCCTTATTTTGATGCAAAGATCGCAGTACAACAAACAATGTAAAAATTATGTGTCGCATTGCCACATCTCCGCAACAATTGCTTCTTTTGCGTTATTAATATTGAGACTCGCTTCCACAAACGGAGAGTATCTATTATTTATTAAAATAATAGATCATTTTCAAACTTAAACGATTGTAAAGAAACGAAAGAAAAATGAATATTGCTCGAAACTATAACGTATACCTGTCTGAAAAGTGAACGTAAAGAAAAAATGATCGCCACATCTTACAAATCACTAAACTGCGGATTTTTATACAAAATAAAAACTGTCCGTATCAATTGCAAGATGCATCAGATACATACACATTAATTTTTCTCATTAATAATTTCATCGAGTTGATAGGAATACAATAGTATTTGCAGTTTCTTTAAATGTCTTTACTGCTTTGAATTTAAATTATCAATTTTTCTCATAAATGCATAAAATCCGCAGTATATTCATCACAAAAATAAATAAATAATTTTAATAATTATGCGATATTTCAGAAATGGTTGAAGAGAAAAATGAGTAGTGTAATAGTCTCTTTTCGATACAGAACAACGTTACACGAGTAGATAAATAAAAAACATAGTGCAGGCTGCAGATATTACAGGTTGTAGATAATATAGGTTCTAGATACTATACATTGCAGAATGCTACTCTTGTAGACACTACTCTTGTAGATACTACAGGTTGGAGATACTACAAATTATAGGTTCTACAAATTATAGATATTACAAATTATAGATATTACAAATTATAGATATTACAAATTATAGATACTACTCTTGTAAATACTACAAGTTATTGATACTACTGTTGTAGATACTACAAGTTATTGATACTACTGTTGTAGATACTATAGGTTGTAGATATTTCAAGTTGTAGATACTATAGGTTGTAGATACTACTTTTGCAGATACCACTCTTGTAGACACAACACGAAGATGTTTCAATTCACACACGATCTGGAAAATCGTATTTTGGCCATCTTTTCGGACCCAATACCGCACCGTGTAACGCTGCGTCTGCATCATTTCTCGAAGATGGCTCGACGATCATCTCGCTCGGAGCCAACAAACGATTATCTATCGAGCCGTGAGTCAAGTTCGACGGAGGTACACGCCGTGATTCCGACTCCTCCGAGGCATCGATCGCGATCGGTCGCGCCGCGAAGGTTGCTCGCGAGGCGTGTGGGTGCGCGCACGTGGGTGGACGCGGTCCCCGCACCATTGCGTTTGCACACCGGTGGTGCACCGCGGTGCATCGGGTGCATCGTCGGGTCTCGCCATATAAGAAGCAGCACCGGCCGACGGAGCACCACGAACCGGTGCGCTCGGCCGTTCTCGTCCCCGTCGTCCCCGTCGTCGTCGTCGTCGTCGGGTTTGCGGGAGGATCGTCGAGACGATCGCCGCGTGTGCCACACGCTCAGTAGCTCGTTTCACTCGCGAGAGGAACGCCGCTGATAGTTCGTATTCCGCTCGGCTCGCAGCCACGCGCGCGCTTTCTTTGACGTTTCGGAAACCTTGCCAGTACGCTCGAGTCCGATGTGTTGCCAAGTGCTGCTCGATTCGCTGTTCTTACCTATTTTTTTTTTTATAACAGTCTGAAGTCTAATGTGTAGCAGGTGATCGGAGTACGCTATCGATTTTTGGACACGAGTTTGTTTAATTGGTGCATATTAATTGGAACGTTCGGAGGTGAAATCGACGAACCTTTCGTTTCTAGATTGTTGATTGTTTTTTAAATTGTAGTATAGGTACAAATGATGAGCTCTTAACTTTTAATTTTTTAGATTATCTCGTTATCATTCTGATTAACAGTTAGCGATTATAATTTTGGTCTTGAAGTTATGAAAAATTTGTTATCATATGTTGATGTTAGGTGATTTATTATAATAGATGCATTAAATAGATTATCATGAGGCACAGATAATAGATTTATCTATTATTCTAATTTATTCATCTAATTTATTGTGAGACAAATATTAGACAATTTCTAGTCGTATAGAGATAGAAACATTCATAGATATTAGACATCTTCTAATAAATTGTTATTAGACAATTTATTATCAAATACTAGTATTATACAATTTACTATCGTAGACAAATGTTAGATATTTTGTTGTCATATTTATATAGTCATAGATATTAGACAATTTATTATCATACACGAATGTTAGGCGACTTTTATTCATATATAGACACATAAAACGTTTATAAATAATAAACATTTTTTTATAATACACAGATATTAACTAATTTCTTATTATTTCACATAAATCGTATACACTTCATTATTACACACGCTTATTATAATGAATTTTATGCATTTGTGACAAAAAGATCTGCAGAATAAAAAAGAAATTTATTTTATTATGAAGTAATTTAGAGAACTTACAACAGCTGCTGCCTTCCATTTAACTCGTTAAAATCATTAGAAAGAAGAATAAACATATATGTACTTGCAATTAATGCAAACAATTTCTGTTTTATGTGATAACATATTCTACAATGTTTATCAAATCTCTTCTATTGCAAACGAGTCAATTGTTGTCTAACGAAATTTCAACAATTAGTCTGTTGATCATTATGGAAAGATCTTCCAACAGGTTCCAGGCCCAAAATGTAAATTGCATAAATAATTAATAATCGCGCATTTCATAAATGCCGTCCATTTTATATTACCGTTCATAAGTATTAAAACGGTACGTATGCATTTACATTCTGTAATAAGATAATTACATTTTAATAAAAATGTTATTCCAACAATTTTGATCGATTCTTTCCGAGCGATGCGATACTGTTTATATGGTTTCTACAAATAAAATTGGAACATCTATACCATTGGATATGAATATCTAATCTGGTCGGAACTACAGGTGTGGAATACATTACGAATGTGACGAATGAACTAACGGGAGATAAAGTCGTGTGAAACTGGATTCATTCGCATCAGTTTCGCGTGTGTATTCATGTTACGTTGCCGCAATTTTAGCAACCTTAATTGTTGGTAAATGTCGCTTATCTCGATTGAGAATAGCGCACCGTTTGACAACTAATTGTCAACACGCGCGTACGTGTCTGTATACTTTTATTTATTGGCGTAAATTTTATTACGTTTACTCCCTCACATTCTTAGAAAATAAAATTTACCTTAACGTTTTCCAAAAGTTGTATGAAATATAATAATCGAAGTGTCACAGATGAAAAACTCCATAGATAATTTAATTGCTGTCGGTAATTTTCGATAGCTTTGTAATACGTTCACAGCGGAGAGGCTCAAAGCAAATTGTTTATTATCGATCTCGCGGAAGTCATTGTTCTTGTGGTAGTTCCAGCTAAGATATACGGACAATGAACGTGTTAATTCGATTCCAGACGCCTACCAGCCACTATTTACGTCCATTAAGCACGAATTTATTCGCGCGAAGGACAAGTCCGCCTTTACGAAATATCTCGTAGGTGGTGTTCCGTAACAGATCGCGTCGGCTACGGATTAAACGATACTTGACAGACAATACGTTCATAAAAAAACTTGCAAGAAATAAATGCGCGATCACTGAACGCGAACTTTCACGGATATTGTAATAAAGTAAAATCTGGCATACAATCTTCGTGTATATTATTTTTTCCGAATATACATTATTGATGCATACAGATTCATAAACACGTGAGAAATTGTAAGTGCATAAATGTTAGGGCAAAATTATTAATTTACAAATGCATTCAGATTTTTGCAAATGCCTATAAATTATTACGGGTACATACAAATTAATAAATATATAAAAGTTCATAAATGCGTACAAATTACTGCAAGTTCATGCAAATTACTACAAATGCCTAAAAATGACCACAAATTCATGCAAATTACTACAAATGCATACAAATTACCACAGATGCATACAAATTACCACAAATGCATACAAATTACCACAAATGCATACGGATTACCACAAATGAATACAGATTATTACAAATGCATAAAAATAGCTACAAATGCATAAAAATTGCCACAAATGCATAAAAATTGCCACAAATGCATAAAAATTGCTACAAATGCATAAAAATTACCACAAATGCATAAAAATTGTTACAAATGCATCTAAATTGCCGCACATAAATAGAATTTGCTATTAATACATACAAATTACTAAAACCGTATTAAAATTCACAAACACGTACGAGTGATCACAAATGCATACGATTTAGTATGTTCATAAAATCACAAATGCATAAACATTCACAAATGCATAATTATTTACAAATGCATAATCATTCACAAATTCATAAATATTCACAAATAAAATTATCACCCATAAATACATAAACATTAATAAATATTTAAAAGGTCACAAAATTGCATAAAAACGAAAGTCGTCGATGCTAAGGGTGTCCAATTAAATCTCGTTGATAAAATCAAGCGTTCGGTTGCTCCGATTACTAACGCAGATCGAATTCTAGCAAAAAAACAGTACCGAAAGTAGCTAGTGGATTGTGAAAAGCTATTCCATTGGAATCGTTTCGGTCGCAGCGATCCGCGCGACCGCAAACCAGAACTTTAACTTTGGCTCGTTTCTTATTGGTGCCGGAAACTTTTTAAGTATACACGTTCGAATCCTCGACGCCGGGTGGATCGAAGCTGTTCAATTAGCCGACGCAATAAAAGGAAAATCAACGGGGGCAGATTAACGTCGGATATTAGAGAACTGTTAATCGTCTCGCGAGGAACGAGCTCCGATCGTAGCTGGCGATGATGTCCGCGAAACCGGAGCGCAGCCAAGATCCACCGGATACCTGTTGCGCGTACCAGGAGATTATCGGGGAGGATCTGCCGGATGACGCCTGTACGTACGTTTCCGTGTGTGTTAAACCCTCCACCCGTAAATCCTTGTTTCACTCGATGACCCCCAGGTCAGTCGCTATCAGCTGTTAAACGCGTGCTCTCCCGAGGATCCAATCAAATTTTTAACTCGTTTCGTCGCTGAAGTCAGCAGAATTTTATCCGACTGCTTTTTTTTCTTCGAATAGAATCGTTCATCGAATGTTCAAATTTTATTCAAACAATTTATTGGAAATATTATTCGAATCAAATTTTATTCGAAGAATTTATTCGATGTATTATTTACAAAAATCTTACTCGAGCAATTTATTCGAAAGGTAATCGAATAATACCTTATTTCAATAACGGCCAACTTTAAAATAAAATTAACGGAGAATAGCTTTAAATTATATTAAAATATTCCATTAAACGTTACCTTGTTTAATTTCTACCTCCCACCCTCGCAATAATGAACCAAATTTTATTCAAATAGTGAAACTCGAATAAAATTTATTAACACGGTAAAGTTTGCGCTCGCGTATCTAACAATATAATTGACAAAGAGTAATTCTAAATGGATAAATTTGAGTAACCTTTTGCGTTATAACAACGACTGAAACTCGTGATAAAGATTTTGATACGTAATCTACTAAATATGGATATTATTAACTTGCCACAACGGTAGGATAGAATTTACTTAAATTTCGTTGCTACGATTAAAATATCTGTTATAAAAATTTCTCGGAGTGAAACTTTCACAGTATCAATAATTGTAAATGGAAACGTATACTCGATAAATTGTAATTAATTTTTATGTTTGATAAAAAATATGGTGTCAATAAATTAACTCACATACTGTAATAATAACTAACCCCCTCCCCCTCGCTGTATTTCTATTTTATTTTGCAGTAGGAAATTTAATTTCCTATGTTTCTATATTGTTTCCTATGTTTTTTATTTGGAGTCTGTCGTGACCTAAATATACCAATTATTTAAAAAACAAAAGTCATCGTACCAGTTAATTCATTTTAGCCAATGTCAAATACATTACATAAAGAATGACGCGTGAAAGATTCTAGTTTTCGTTGAGATAAGTTAACTTTTCTTATTCTTGAAGGTGACGTATATTCCTTATCGAAGAATACGATCTTCAAGCATGCATGAACGTCATTTTGATGTAATACAGTATGATTGCGAAAGGTAGCGTATTTCTAAATTCCTTCTGCGAAGTGAAAAATGTCTACGCGAGAGTTCAATAGCGACGCGTGCAAATGAATTCAGTTACATAATTGTTTGAACACATCAGCATTTAATCTAGTGAATTATTTCATGCCTGCAGTTATTGTGTTTATTCGAATGGAAACGCGAACAATTTGTTCTCGGTGTCGAACAGAGAAGTTGTTGGTTTATATTTGTAGAAAGTTCTTTTTAAAATTATATATTGGTCTTTTCTGAATTTGTATTGGAAATGACATTTAAAGAAGTTATATTTATACAAATTTTATTTAGTTAAATTATATTTAGACAGATTATATTTATAGATAAATTATATTTAGACATATTGTATGTATAGATAAATTATATTTAGACGAAATATATGTAGGCATATATTTCTAATTAGGCAATATTCTCAAACAAATTAGGTATTGACAAGTTATATTCTCAAGAAAATTAGATACAGGCAAATTATATTGAAACAAATTAAATTTAGACGAACTATATGTAGAATACAAATCCATTGTTCATACATCACTGTATTATTTATTTCCTTTAAATTAGATAACGAACAGGTTGATGTTGGGTCGCTGGAATTTCACGCTCTTTCCTCTCGTACGATATTTACATGCTAATGAAAGAGCAACTGATCTATTCGTTGGTTTAATGAAACCGTGCATGCTTGAGAAGATTCATAAATTTCAATGGAACTATAATCTACGAATGAAACAGTATGTTAACGATGCTTTCTTTTCTTGAAAAATAATTGAATTAAACGTGACCCACAATGTAATCGTTCCCTGACCCATAACAGCTGTTCCAATTTACAATTCTGGAAGTCTTGCGGTACGAAATGAAGTAAATCCAGAAGTAAATGACTTCATATATCCGGTATAAATATTCATAAATGACCTCACGATTCCCCACACTTTGGATTGGTAATAAAGCGATGTGTCTATTGTTCTTCTTGAAGCAACAACCTCTTGAAAAGGTTCTGGAAGTGATTATTTTTGATAACTGACAACAATTGCTTTATGTCGGTTTTAGTTGAAGAAATAGTTATTAAGAATCGATAAGATTTCATAATTGTTATAATCTGTATTGGTTTTGATACTTTTAAATTGATGATCAATTAGACAGCGGATCCACATGCAAAATAAAGATTATCTATATCAACTACAGGACAGATGATCTAAGCATTATTTTCTTTCGTTAATAATTTCAACAAATTCGAATCGATTCTTAGTTTTTTTAATTTTTGCACTGTTTTAAATTGTGTCTATTCATTTCTAATAGAAATGCGTAATATTTGCAGTTTAATAATTGTAGATTCGAAGTTTTACTTTGTTTCTGGTATCTAAGCAAAAACTTAATCATATAAAAATAAATAAATATATATATATATATATTGTTAAGTTCTCGTTTAGATGTCAGCAACAACGTAAAACTTCCTTTGACTCTATAATAATTAAACATACATGTATATTTCCATTTTCTATTATTTCTAATGTAAAAATATAGTAAATTCTCCTCAATTGTTCCTAAATTGTCCCCCGATCTGTAAATAATGGGCAGTTCGGGAAGAGAGGATACTATTGTTTAATCCTCGCGCCATTTTTTTTGTGACCGACCACTCTTCCCAAGTGGTCCATTTTTCTTTACAAATTAAGAGACAACTAAAGAGAATTTACTGTAAACAAATATATTTCGTTAAGTTCTTTTTTTAAATATACAGGGTGTCTCTGCTAAATAAAACCACGTACCATGCTGTGAATAATTATAAATTCAAAGTTATCTTTTACATCTTTACTGATATTCAAGCAACAAACCACAGAGAAATCTACGTTTCTATGTTTTTATCTCGTATTATTCCAAATAGAGCAATATGCAAATATGATGTTCTATAAAGCTTTGGTCAAGTGTTAGTAAAAATGTGAAAGTTACTTTGGAGACTATAATTATTCGCACCACTGTATACCGGTTCTGTAACTGTTATTGTTCGCTTCCTGGTTTCGGTTGTGCTTTTATTTTACGTTACACATAGTAAATACATCACACTTCCTTCAGATATTAGCAATTTGAAAAAATGGTTGAACTATTTTCAAAATAATTTTTACGTGATTAAGTTCGTTTATATTCGACAAATTGTCAAGCAATAAATGTACTTCTGTAATCATACTCATTTTACGTCGTATGTATTTAATAGAAAAACAATCGTATCAAATGAAAATGCTGCAGGTTGAAACAAATGTCTTCATTTTATAGTTAATAAACGAGTTCAAAGGGTTAAAACTATGGATTCTGTATTTAAGTCGAAAATCTGGACGATGTGTCTACATATTGCAATAATTTGCAAAGTGTCATACAAAAAAGGAAACCAAGAATCGGAAAATTAAAAAATCGATATAATATTGTTCCTGAAAAACCAAAACATAAACCGATATACATTTTAACAGTTATGCATTTATAGCAAAAATCAGTCACTGAAACATAACATTATACAGACATAAGAAGAATTGAATAATATTGTTACACTATTTGCAATTTTTGACCACTATTAAAAGAAACAATATATTTTTATTTAATTCCTGTTCCTTTCAATCATCACGAACAATTATTAATTCGCATAATATTTAATAGTCAAATTTAAAAATAATTCTCAAGCATTTAATAAATATCAAAATGCTACTATAATAACATTTAAATAATTTCTAGACAGAAAAATAGACGTTTATACAGCTCCAGTGTTTCCTTAAATAAACAATTTTAATTTTGCATAAAAACTGCTACCTTCTTATCATTTAATTAATTTCTAGACAGAAAAATAGATGTCTATACAGCTCCAGTGTTCCCGTTAAATAACGCAAACAATTTGAATTTCGCATAAATATCTGCAGTCCAGTTGCGCGGCTTTTTCGATTGCCCATAACCGTGTTAAGAATCGAAACCGATACCAGAACCGTTCCCAGATCCTGTTTCAAGACAATTCTTTCGAGCGTTTCGAATCAAAGTTGCAGTTCCAGGCTCGTAAATTCTATTTAAAAAGAAGGCCCCGCGCGCCCGCGCGCGTTGCTTCGGGTTTCTTCGCAGCGACGATGATCGTTCACTGTCTGACATCATCCCGGAAGATAAACCCGGTATTCTTCACGAGCACCGTTCCGTTACCTGTCAAATCCGTGTATCTCTGCTTGATAATAGATCGCTCTGAATCCAGCTACCGTATCTCGCGCGGGGCCCCATTGAATATTATTCCTACTTTCATTGTCCGACGTCAGCGCGCAGGATACGGCTCTCGCGCGAGCCCCGGCCGAGTAAAAGTCGCGGCCTGTGCACGACGCCGGCTGTGCACGGCCACGGAAACCAAAACGACGTCAAATGAAAATTGCATGATGCGAGCGCTTTGAATAACATTTATCGATCAGCTTCTGTGTTCGACGCTGTGTCGGGAACGGGCACGCCGCAGAACTAAATCCGGCTAACGACTCCACCGTGCATGTTAAACAACTGTTTCTCCTGCATTCTACACGTTACGCATTCTTCGCGACTATTCGGATGCCGTCGTTTCCTTGGTTTTAACAATTTTTCCGCGAAATCTTCAGTTGTACATGCAGAATGGCTATTTGTCTCGTAGTATTTCTATTTTGCGTGAAACTGAGTTGGGCAACTCGCGAGACAGTTATTGTTCAGAATAACGAATAAAATAATGAGTCAGTTTGGTTATTTGTTATTCGTGAGTAATGTTAATTAATCTATGTCTCGTGAATAAATTTAATTTGAAGAAAGCAATTTAATTGAAGCAGGGTAGGGCAGTTATTGTTCACGGTAACGAATAAAATAATAACGAGTCGGTTTATTTGTTATTCGTAAATAACGTTAATTAATCTATTCGTCATTATTGAATAAACTTAATTTAATTTGAAGAAGACAATTTTAATTTACGCGATATTTAATATTTTCGTATTATGAGATAACGTGCATATTTTTAAGGATATAGATAAACATAATGCACACATTATATATTTAATATATGCATCTCGCATGTGTGCATCTTGCTGTCAGCGTTTTACTGGCATCTAAATTGCAATCGTCGATAAAGATTTACATTTTCTATAATTTGACTCATAAAATCGAGAGGCACAATGACTTCAATCTTTTTTATAGAACGCCCAAACGTCAACATCGCGTAAACACGTTCCTAAAATTGATTACTTGTTTGTCGCCGCGGGAAGTCCGGCAAAAACTACATCAAGCGCAGTGCGTTAAAAGTATAATGCAGTTTTTATCGATACTAAAATTTTTATCGTTGGTAGATACAGCTGAAGGAGAATAAAAATGTGGCAGTTTTTATCGAAGCTGAAATTTCTGTTGCATACATAGGATGCAAATGGATCGAATGTACAAAGAACGGACCTTGGAATTTTGTTAAATAAGATTATTATCGCATCGAAATTTCCATGTAAATTGAATCTGTTAATTAAGACGGAAGAATTGCTTTATTTCCTGGCGGAGAGTAGCTGAAGCAATAAGATCCAATTAACAAATCAAATGGAATGGCAATTCGAACGTCTGCGACTTCGTTGAACTGGAATTTAAATAATGAAATTATGTTTCTCCATTTGCAATCGGTGTAAACACGTAAAGTAACTTTACGGTTGTACGCTTGCATTTACCGTGAACGCATAAAGTTTACAATTTATGGAGAACGCGAATTCCGGATGTCTGAATGTCCTCAGCTGCGGACGACGTGTATGCACGTCATAAGGAAATGGAAATTTTATATATTACTTTTTATATGATTTAGGTTAAAACGCTTGCGGAACGTGTTCGTAAACTTCGTATATTTTGGAATAGTACTGGAACAACTTTTCCAAAGAAATCACATGGAATATGATCGATAAAACGCGGGCAAAATTGATCTTAACGCTTCACCGACCGGTAGCCTATAAATCGGCTTTTTCCTGGGATGGGTAGCTTGCGAATCGGTTATCATGGTAACCAAATAATTTGTTACTACTACCGTGAGTATTACTATCAGCTCCGGTATTATTATATAATTCTTAAAATATTAGATACCTTCTGCGATTAATAAAATCAATATATTTATTTATTTAAATACACTCCTTGCATTTTAGCTTAAGGATCTATAACAATACTGTACAACTTAAAACTATTGTAACTTATTGCATCCACTGACTCCTTTATTCTAATAAAATCAATATAATAAAAATGGAAACTACAATTTAATATTGAGCTACTGTAGGCTCCAGTATTATTATATGTATAATTTTTGAAACATTAGATGCCTTTGGCAATGAATAAAATAAGTGAACTATAAACGAAATAAATAACATAGATAAAATAAATATCGTCTAATGCTAATGTTATGAACATATAAAAATGTTAATAGATTTAATTACCCTATAATAATAGAAATATTTTACAGCCAAATGACCGCAAAGTGTTAAAGTTAAATAGACGCAGCTAATTGCTTAAAATATGTTAAAGTTACACTTGATTTCTCTAATTAACAGATTTCTGAAATTAAACAAATTGCAGCTCCGAAATCATTATGGAAAGTGTACTTTCATCGAGTATTGTGCATTTCCATTGATAGCGAACGCATTAACCTGCAGTCTATTAGCTGCCAGCCGACATCCTCGCAGATTTATTTCCTTCGCAGAAAGAATCTCCCCCCCCTCTCTCTCTCTCTCTTTCTCTCTCAAAGAGAAATCCATTTTCCCTCCGAAAGACTTGTAAAGTTGCAAATGCAATGAAAGTTTCGCTTAACATTAATCGCGTTTCTTATTTCGTTCTACAGCAAATTCGAATTTACTGCAAATGTAGCGAGCTTCGTATACGATGACCTATGATGACTCCACCGATTTCACCACTCGTACGCGCAGCAGTCTGATATTAAGGAGCGCGTTATCTTATCGATCATCTATCGTATTGTACTTGGCTACGGTGTAATAAAGAACAGTAATAAAGGGCGCTGATCGACAGAAAAATGAATTCAAACGCACGGTGGAAGCGTGTAGTTTAATTTGCTGCATGATTCTGGAAATAATTGTTGGCAAACGTTTATAAAAATTTCTAGTATTCGTTGCGTTTATTATTGTGCAGTTGAATTTGCTGCATGATGCTGGTAACAATTGTTGGCAATCGTTCGTGCACAACGTTTATGTAAATTTCCAGTATTCGTTGCGTTTATTGCCTTGTTAATTTGTTACGTAATCATAAAAGATTTGTTGTTTCAACAAATCTCCGTTTCCATGAATTCTGTACGTATTTCGTGTTTGGTAACAGCTTTGTTTTAGATTTTATATACGCATGTAGAGAGAATTATTATTCAATTTTAGTTCGATGCAAAAAACAATCATTTAAATTTTGACTCCACGTTTTACATTTTTTCAAATTTATATTATGATTTTTTACTTTATTGGAAAATCTGGCGTTTTAAGTTTTACTTTATTGGAAAAATCGACATTTCAATTTTTACTTTATTGGATAAATTGACATTTCAATTTTTACTTTATTGAAGAAATTAATACTGTTACTTATACTTCATTGGAAAAATTAGCGTTTCGATTAAAATTGCCCTCCAAATTTTTACTCGATCTAAAAAATTTCCTCCACATCGACTATAATTTGTTTTTGAATGTTCTTAAGAACGTGTTTGTTTATTTACTATGTACAGTGGCCTCCCAAGTCAACAAGCGTCTTCTTTATTGCTTATTGCGTCGCCACGTACCGTGCCAGAATTCCTACTCTGAGTTTAATTTTATAGCTAGTCTTATTTTAATATTACTTTCGACATGATTTAATTCCGAATTCCTAAACAAAACGAGTCAAGTGAATCAGTCGATTATTACGTAAATTGAACTTAACGAAACAGACGTAAATACATGACAAAAAGATACATTAAAATATATGTTATGAGTATGAATTGACTATAATAAGAATAATAATGATAATAAATAATAATAATAAATGATAATAGTAATATTAAATCACTGCAGTACAAATTACGGCGGATATATAAACATATAGAAATAATGGTAATAAAACTTATTATTATTAATAATATTATTATAATAATAATAATATTATAATAATAATAATATTATAATAATATTAAGCGGCTATAATACAAAGTACTGCGGTTATGTAAAGATACGGTTATATTATTGTGGTGTAATTATTAGTAACGGCGAGCCTGGCGACGAAATGAGTCGTAACCTAAAAGGTTAAATTCATCAAGGAGAGAGTAGAAAATTCCGAATCATTAACCATTCTTTGGAAATTAATTGCACAGCTCCCCCGAATAAATCTTTTTCGTAAGATAAACGGGAATCAGCTTTCTTTAAAACCGCAAGGAACACGGATTCCGAGTCGTACGATCGTTTAGACGCGTTTAATAGCTGCGAGAAAGACGGCGTAAAAATCGAGATCGTCTTGGCATTTCTATCCGATGCGATCGCCGTATAAAAGCAGCGAGACATCAATGGCTAGAAACGTAATGAAAAGTAAAGTGGGTCGAGTAATCTCCTGGTTCAAAGTCATCGGCGTGCCAAACCGTATTAATAGTAACGCAACTGCCAATTTGTAGTTACTCCATCCGCGAACAGTTCAGGCGATTTTATTACAGCCGGTCGATAACATTTACATATCGAGTGTCGCGTAAATTCTACAAATATTTAAACGACCCTACACGCTTGAGTTTTTTCATAAAACGATATTTTTTATTTCGTAGTAATTGAGGAAAATTATTACAGCTAGATTATTACAGTTATAGTTTTAAGTGTCTAGTTGAACTATTATAATAAATATTTTAAAATTTAAGTTTTTGTGAAAAGTCTATTATAATTTAAAATTTCTAAATTATTCCTATATTATTTCTCTATCTTATATTATTTCTATATTATTATGTATTATTTATATATTATTAGAACAGTTCATTATAATTAAACATTATTTTGTAAATTTAAATTGAAACCGAAGATCTATTTTTATCTATCATTTTTCTAAATCTTTATTAAATATCTATTATAATTTCAATTTTCTAGTTAGGAAGACTTAATATTATTTTCTTTATATATTTCTCATTTGAGATTATTCGAAGGTTGTATTAATATAAATCAACGAATAATTCGCTTTTCTTCTTTTTTATTTCATAAAAGAGATATGCAAAATAATTGCCATATTGTTAAGAACATACAGTAGTTCCTTATTTTCTGATAAAATTGGATAATCATAAATACATCATATTTTTCTTATACAAAATGAAATTTAAAGAAAAATAAAATAACGATGATTGAAATAAAAATTTAGAAAATTCTGAAATGTGTTCAATTTGATCTCATTTTTTTTTAAAAAACATTACAATCATATTAACATTACATATTTGTTGTTTTTGCATAAACAATAACCAATAAGGCTTAATAAAATAACCGGAAAGTCTTAAATAGCACAATTTAACAATAATAATATCGTAGATTTGCCTTACTCGTAAGTAGTTCCAAGATTTTACAAATAAAACATCGATTCGCGATACACAACGATTGCGCTTTCAGCTCGTCGCAAGATAAATTTCTGACAGATGAAAAAAAAGTGTTTGCCTAACGGGCTTGCCTGCTGACCAATCCGTCAATGAACCTCGCACACGTCACGCGTCCTAGACGTATAATAGAAATCTGGGAAGAAAGATTGTCCAGCCTCGTGACCGTTCTTCCGTGATCCGCGATCCGTACGATAGAAACTTTAGAACGCAGTTGATTAACGAGCTTGCATTCGTTCTCGCGTTAACGTTGACCTGTTTCAGCGTCGCTTTCATAACACTTCTCACTGTGTGGGAATTATCGGACGGTTAAAAATCGCACGGTTAATTACTTTATTAACTGTGGAGCAGATTAAACCGGACGGGACCGTTCCCGTAAAAAACGACGGCTGGTTCGGGAACTGTTAACCAATTAACGCGTTACTTTCCTTACTATTTGTTTTTTTATTGCATTATTATTTGACAGTCGGTACAATTGACTACAGGAGATCTTTTAAACGAAGTTTGTAGTTATTATATATCTATTATTACCACATAATTATTATATTAGTAATGTATATATAAGATTATAATTATTAAGATATATTATTATATAAGATATAAATATTGTTGCTTAGTGTTAACTCATTGTTAACACTTTATTCTCAATTAATACAATATACAACTCTTATGAGATTAGTTGTACAATAACAATATGTCAAGATCTATTATTTATATGCGTCCTCTCGCTTTGACAGCTCGAGAGAATCTCGCGTCTCGCTTCTCATTAAACAACCTCGTTGGCCGGAAACCACCATATCGTTCCGACGGCCAACTTCTCTCGATCTTCACAATCGACAGCTTACATCGTAACAATATATATATAATATTGAACAAATATCTCTCGATATTTATGTTTAGTTTAACAGTGATTTTATAGGCAGTTTTAAATGATTTTTTGAAATAAAATACTTATTGATTTGATCAATGAATTATTGATAATACTTAATGATTTTTTAAAATTATATATCTGGAAATATTAATTTTGAAGAGACCATCTGTTCTTCATTAAAATATGTAAGAATCGATGTACGTATGAAATATGTATCTATCATCAAAAACGTACCTATTAAATATTCTAAATATTTATATTTAATGTAAAAATTGCATATAACGCCATCTTAATTCTAAATTGTAATTAGAAATCAATCTATCTATTGTAAATTTGTCGGAAAATCTAGCAATCCAAACTTCTACTCTTTAATAATATTTTCATGTCGCAATATTTTCCATAAATTATGAATAATAAATCTGAAGAAAGATTAATAAACGGTTATCTGATTCACTTATATTTTCTTCTTCGAGAAACTATATTGAAACAGTGACATAAAACGGATACCAAAATAAAAGTGAATTAAAAACAAGCCGCGCTGCCGTGAAATAAAACAAGCGTAATTAAATCAGCAACATCGCGAGCGGAATAGATTATTAATTAAACGTAGATCGGAAGCGTTATCGCGTAACGCGATAGCGCATAAGTCATGCGACGGTATACATGATTCTCGAAATCTTTTACGGCGTTCGTTAATTAATCATTAAGGCCGCGGTGCATCCGCAGCCACGAGGTACGATAACTTGTTCGCTGATATTTTGTTTTCTAACGTTGATAAATGTTGGACGTGTCCGGAGAAAGTAGTAATAATATATTGGCGTGGACGATCGTGATCCGCTCGATGAGAAGATGGCAATAAATTAAATTACCGTTTCTGTTAATGGGCACCTACCTCTTAGTATCGCGGCGCGAGCTATTGTAAAACCGGTGCGAGCGGTCGATCCTCGCGGATACGAGAATTTGTTGCGTCCGCCGGTTTTCCATCGCGCCCTATCAATGAAATTTATTCGAACCGTTCCCGCTGACGTTCGCATAAATCGATAAAACAGTTTCCGGTAAAACGCTTCTCTATCGGTCAACGACGTATAAACAACACCGATAACACTTTCGACGAAATTACCAGTTACTTTTCATTGGAAAAGCTATCTTATTTTTCCAGAGATTAAAAATAATCGTATACATGGATTTTATTATTACAGCGAGAGTAATATTTTAGTCGATAAAATAAATTTTTCTCCACGTTTAATTTGTATAAAATAACAGGAAGTTAATTATAATCAATTATCGTTATATGTTGTAATAGTTTTATCAACGTTTAAAATAAACGCTGAGTGATTACATTTATTTTATGATATTTTATAAACAGTTTATTTATTTACTTCTTTTATATGTGTACTGTTTTACTACTTTTACTGTATGATGTTTAAAAGGAAGTAATTTTCTAAAAATAAAATTTGAAGGAAGGTTTTCTTTGTCATTGCAAAAGAAAGTGGATAGACTATTAGAGTACTAGATTATGAAAATTTGCAATGAATATGCCATAAAACGTCGTTGAATAATTGATCTGTTACGAATAAAATCGTCTCGCGTGCTTAACATTTCGCAATATTGATGAACTTGATTGCATATAACACATTCAACGATTATAAATAAATTGGATGGAAATAGTACAAGTATACTTTATAGTGATTATATCACGGAGCGGTGATAAAAGATCAGTTTAGAAAAGTGTGAAGAGAATCTTGAGATATCAGAGCCGTGAGAATATTGCGGTCACGCGGAAATTACGTTCTGGAGAAACCGAGATTTACTGTTTATGAAACTTCATCAACGGATGAGATAAAACTCGAGAAACAAAAAGCATCCTAGTCACTTGGCAGAAAACGTCGCACAAGTCTGTAATCACGCTAGACTGAACCGCTATTTGCCTGCCTGCACTCGCCTGGGAAACTCTCCTCTCGATACGTGTCGAACACTCCACGCATTCAGAACATTAAAAACACTTGTTCAATGTATTCGCTAATTAATCGTGCCTTCGTGGCTGAAATTAGTAATGTGTTTGTAGTTCTAACACATTTTGCTGGTTTCTTGTTCTAAAGCGTTTGGCAGAAAGATAACTGTATTTGATATTCTATTTAAAAAAAGTACTTGGTCGAACGGAAAATTATTTTAAATTAATTTTCAAATAAATTTTATGTAGACGGTCGATCTAAATGCGAAATAAAAATTATTTGTGTTAATTGTAAGGGACTGGATTTGATTCAAAATTAATTTATCCTTTCGTTGATTTTACTAAATGGAACAGATTGGAGGCATGTTAAATAAACTTTACGTGAATAAACGGTCGATCTTAATACGAACTAAAAATTATTTGTGTTAATTGCGAGATACGGTATTTGATTAAAAATTGATATATCCTTTTGTTGATTTTAATAAATGATGCGGAGTGGAGGAATATCCTTAAATTCATTTAACACGTTTCGTGCCACTTGTACCATCGATGGTACATGCATTACCTGTTTATTTAATGCAAAAATGGTTTATAACAAATGTTCAACTATAGAATTAATTTACTTCGTAAGAATGCGTCGTAATTATTAATTATATATAATATATCGAGTCGAGTAGAACGTGCGAATGTCTTCATTACCTAAAATTTCAGCTAGTAATTTTTATTATAAATGCATAAAACGTCAATTTTGTCTATAGATAATTTTACGTTCATATAAACTAACATGTTTCGTATAACACGCAGTAAAACAAGATCATACGTTATTTAAATATTTATTTCCAATAAATGTTCCCCCGGACTTACAGGGAATATCCGGGGCTATTAACCACTTCGGTACGAGCGTCGACTATAGTCGACGGCCGTGATATGAACGCACACGGCCGAGCATCGACTATAGTCGACTATAGTCGACTGCCAAGAACTTTTGCCTTATCTCTACAAATGCAGTGTTTACGTCCAGAAATACACATAAATAAGCTTTTCTCGTCAAAGATCTGTAAAAGAGCAAAACGGATTCACTGTCGATGCACGAAGTAGCATGCGCATGGTGAGTGCCGGCTGTGGGCACAGTTTCGTGGCCGATGCGCGCCGTACCGAAGTGGTTAAATAGAATACTTGGTCGAGATTTATGCTTTAGGATAAAACAGACTATCAACCAATTATGTACTTGTTGTAAATTGTTACAGTGCAGAGTAAACTTTCAATTCAGAAAGGTATTAAGCGATCAACGATGTTCGTTTAATTACATTCGAACGCATCGACACGATAAAACTATCGTCAAGTATTGGAGCGTGGCTTATAAGGAGTGAACACGAGTGTAGAAATCTGTTTCGGGATAAGACTAGGTATAGTTTGTAGTATACATGTGCATAATAAATAAAGATATATTTAAATATACATATGTAATAGTAAAAGGTTGATATACTTTATTATATTGAGATACTTTAATTTATATATATTATATACATAATGAAATAATAATAATAGTAGTAATTAAATAATAATAATTGTTTCTCTAATTTAATATTGACATACATCTAAACAACGAGGTTTGAAGCAAAAGGCAATCGAAGCTTTATTTTCTCAATGAAAATTTAATTTTCAAAAATAAAGAACTACTACTCCTACTAAATTTTACGCTAACATATATTAAACGGAATAAGAAAATACATATAAATAAATATAATAAAAAAATCTGTATAAATATAGTCTATACGAACAAATAACGTAAAAATGGAACAACGGATGTGGTGCTTAACGCTCTCGCATTGTTTAACGTTTTAATTTAACATTTCATGTTTTGTTCAAAGATAAATCAGTACTGGATTATCCAAATTATTATTTGACATATAGCAGAAATTATTATCTGACATGAAACAGTATAATATCTCCATATACCAAGTTTTTCATTTAAACGTTTCGATATTGAATTAGAACAGGATTTTACATCGAATTTAATCCTAAAGGCGTTTAAAGTCGTGGCCTCTCCTTGTTAGTATAATACTTGAACAATATAGCCCGCAGTTTAAAGGCTGTATTTAGAAGCAAGTTCGCCAACGTTCCGCGTTCAAGACAAAAATGTTCGCTGCAGGAAGAGCCGCTTGCCCGGCTACTACCAATTTCTGCTCTACTGAGCGTAGCCAGTCGAGCGTAATAACGTAGCACGTATATTACATGTAATACGACGATACATCTTGCCACGGTGGTCGCAATTATTCATCGCATTCCCCGTCATTTCCTGTAGGTCAGTGTGAAATTCATTGCTTTTCCGTTCGCGTCGATTTCTTCTTTTCTTTCTCACTTTTTTTTTTACTCGTGGCCGCGTCTCTCCCGCGGTCCTCCCTCTTCCGCGCGTGACAAAGGTGTTCCTGCCCTTTCAAACATGGTTTAATGATCACGTCGGTCATTATAATTCATCGACGGACCACCTCATTCCGACGTATCGAAGCTCATCTGACGTACCTTCGTCGGAGCTGTTTCGCGTCTGATTTTTTAGCGACGTTCGAGAACGAATATTATTACTCTGGTATAATAATCAACCCTTATACATGTGATCTAGTTTTTGTATAATTTCGATGAAATTTTCTGTATAATAATCATTGACTGAATATTTGTGACATTCTAGTAATCAATGGAATGCTGTATGATTTAATAATGAACAGATTTTTATGTAAAATTGCATGTAAACTTTCAGTAATTAATAAGATTCTATGTAGAGTTTCAGTATAGAAGCAATAGTGTATTATTATAATATTATTATACAATTATATAATATGTATACACATGTATATTGTATGTATGCATTATTATATACATGCATATTGTACGTATGCATTATTATATAAATAAGATCTTATAATAAATAAGATCCTATGTAGAGTTTCAGTATAGAAGCAATAGTGTATTATTATAATATTATTATACAATTATATTATATGTATACACATGTATATTGTATGTATGCATTATTATACACATGTATATTGTATGTATGCATTATTATATTCATATATATTGTATGTATGCATTATTATATGCATATATATTGTATGTATACATTATTATATACATGCATATTATATATATATATATACGTTATTGTATACAGTAAAATAGACAATAGTGTTGCGACGGCAACACCGAAGGTCGAAAGTGCCTAGCCATCCCTTTAGTCATTAACCCTCTTAGTGCCAGGCATTTTACGGAGTACATGCGAAGAATGCCACAGGCCCATTTTATATGCGCGCTTATATGAATAGCTTTATACAAAATTCCGATTTCCTGGAGGAAAATTTACTATTTGTTCTTCTGATACTTAAAGAATATGGTATATAATGTTGGGCAGCAAAATTTTTAGTTAGAAAATATATTTAAGCCCGCCAGACGGTCGGCCCGCTAGCACTAAGAGGGTTAAGTCATAAACATGCGAATAGACGGACAATAGGTAAAAAGTCCGACGAACGACGATTAACGAAATCACTTTACGACTACCGTACTTAACGAAACCCGACTCGACGAACGGGCAATACGTGTGACAGATCCACGGTACCGTTACACGGACAAACATTCATCAATTTTACTGCAATAAAGAAGACGACATAAACCAGAACTTTTTACCAAATTTCCCACTCCTCATTCCAAGTGTCATGCGACACATCCACCTCCAATCAAAAACGCTTCATTTCCTCCACCAATCAATGGAAAACCGAGGTGACAACAGACATAACCTAACGAACGAAAGACAGATCAAACGTAACAGTCATACATAACGCACTCATAAATAAGATCAAAGTAATCATTCAAACATAACGCACTCATACAAAGATCAAAGTAAACATTCATACAGAACGCATTCATACGTGTTGTGAATAAAGAGTAAGTAGAAGCAACCAAGCGTCTGTATCACTACGGCATTGTACCAAACGCGTACATATAATCCGGTCTTACAAGCCGGATAAACAACAAACGCGTATACAAATAGAATTCTACGTAAAATTGTAGAGTTTTAATTAGAGCTATTTATTTTAACAAGTATATTTATAAATGAACGCTATTTTATTAATCAAATATTCTGGATATAAAATTTTATTAGTAATAATCAGTTGAGCTTTGTGTATAATTAAAAATATGGAAATCTAGAATAATTTATTCACGAAGTAGCTTTCATTTATGAAATATTTTTGTTCATAATTAGCTCGAATGAACATCCTATAAGTTTATTAAAATTTCACATAGAAATGTATTCATTGTTTTATGAATAAAATATTCTAAATTTCTATAGTTCTACATTTAACATAAAATTTTAATAATTAGTAGTGTATTAATTATTAGTAATGAATAAAGCTCTCTATATAATGCTAATAATTAGTAGAACTTCACGTTAAATAATAAATATATTGGGTTGTTCAATAAGTCATTGCGCTTTTTTCATTTCATTTTTAAATACGTTTATTTAATATACGTAATGAGAATTAATCTTTGATGTATTGGCCGTTTTGTTCGATGACCTTCTGCCATCTCTCGGGCAACTTCATAATACCGCGTTCATAAAACTTCTTATCTTTTTCTGCGAAGAACTTGTCAAGGTGCTGTTTGATGAGGTCGTCAGACGCAAACGTTTTACCATTCAAGGAATTTTGCAAGGAGCGAAATAAATGATAGTCTGATGGTGCAAGGTCTGGATTATACGGTGGATGTGGTAGTACATCCCAACCAAGCTGTAACAATTTTTGGCGAGTGACCAAACTTGTGTGTGGTCTCGCATTATCGTGGTGGAACACTACACCCTTCCGATTGATAAGCTCGGGACGTTTCTGTGCAATGGCATCGCTTAATTTCTGTAGCTGCTCACAGTAGACATCGGAATTAATTGTTTTATTCTTTGGGAGCAGCTCATAGAAGATTGGTCCCTTCCAATCCCACCAGATTGACAACATTACCTTCTTTTGGTGGATGTCTGCTTTTGCTTGCCTTCCCGGTGCTTCATCCAGTCTACACCAACTTCTTTTCCTGCTGACATTGTTGTACACAATCCATTTTTCATCACCCGTGATCATACGCTTCAAGAATGGATCGTTTTCTTCGCGTTTGATGAGTTGATCGCAGACGTTGATGCGCTTTGTCAGGTGAATTTCTTTCAACCCATGCGGTATCCAAACATCGAGCTTCTTTACGAAGCCAAGCGATTTCAAATGGCCATGAACACTTCCAATGGACACTTTTAGAGCGGTAGCAAGCTCCCGAACCGTCGAATGCTTGTTTGCTTGCACCAATGCTTTAATTTTATCGTCGTCAATTTCAGAAGGTCTACCGGAACGATGAGCATCTTTAACTGAAAAATCACCATCATGGAATCGGGCGAACCAGTTCTGGCACTGGCGTTTTTCAATGACGTCTCTGCCGTAAATTTGACGCAACTCTTCCCTTACTTCAGTTGCTTTCTTCCCTATTTTAAAGAAATAAATCAAAATATGGCGAATATGCTCTTCTAAATTCTCCATGTTCGAACCACAACTGCAAGTACAAAACTCAACCAAATCGTGTCAACTTTTGCTTGTTTTTTAGGTTAAGTATCAAAAACAAAACACGCATGAACATTTGACATTCGTGTCACGTTTAGATATAAATAATCGCGGACAAAGCCATCTATCAGAAAAAAACGCAATGACTTTTTGAACAACCCAATAGAAACGTGAAATATTTCATTTCACGAAATAGCTGTCAGTTAGGAAATATTCTTATTCAGAAAAAGCTCCGATATTATTTTAATATGTCTAATTATAATATATCCGACATTATTTTAAATAAAGCAAGCGGTGCGCGATATATGTAAATAATGCAGGTAACGATGTCATTCATTGCGGAAGATTGTTGCATTTGTCGGCGGACTGCCAATGGCTCGTTCATATCTAATGTTTAATTCATTGGTTAATATTGATGACTGACGTAACGAGAATAACTCGAAGGCCTTTCGTGTTTTACAATCTTGATTTATCGTTGATAATGTTGCTGTAACGACAGCGCACATGATTTATAAACGTCATCTATACATAAAACGCATGTGTCACGGATCTAATGTGTTTTTGTCTTTATTTGCAAAATTTATATTATTTAGGTTCGGTGACGTTCAAGAGAGCACAATTATAATAAATAATAGACTTTACAAATTTATAGCTGTCACAATTAATTTATAAACGTGGTACAGCAATATTCATAAATTTATAGTTCTCGCAATTAATCTATAATCGTGGTATAGCAATTTCACAGTAAAATTTGATGTACGTGTAATTATCACAATTAATTTCTAAACATAGTATAACAATATTTATAGTACTTGCTAAATTGATTACAGCAATTTTCACAATTGAATTTGAAATACAATAAAGCAATATACAAATATAACAATTTTCATTTCTAAACACGGTACAACAATGTTAACAGTTAATTTCTAAATATGATATAACAATGTTCATAATTAACTTTTAAATACGATATAACTATATTCACGACTAATTTCTAAACATGGTATCACAATATTCATAGTTACTTGCTAAATTCGTTATAAAAATATTCACAATTAAATCTGAGATACAATATAGCAATATACAGTATAACAATGTTCATTCTTAAACATGGTACAATAATGTTAACAGTTAATTTTTAAATACGATATAACGACATTCACAATTTCTAAACACGTTATAACAATATCCACAAGAAATAACTCTAATTAACAATAATGAATAATTTATCAATTAAATAGATTTAAAATCCTGCTGCAAGAAAATATTTCTATAACATACAATCACAATTCGTAATTATTAATTAACAATTAACAATAGAGATTCTTTAGTGAATCCAAAATGTGTGCAAATGTTAATAAAATTCGAATGTTATTCCTACGATATTTACAATTTGATAGAAATAGCAGCATGGACAAGTTTCTCTTTCTTTCCAGTTCTTATAAATCAGTCTATGTCACTGGAAATCTCTGCACTGTATCAATAACACTTAATTGGCCAATTTCAAGAAATAAAACACAGTTGGAGTTTTATGGATATTGTCGCGGGACAGTGAGCGGTATCGTTCGATCAGCGTAAGAAACGGAGGCGTGAAAACAGGTGGTTGCCCTATGAAAAGAAACTGTGCGCGCCGGCTTTTTCGAAGTTTCCCCGGAAAAATCGACTTTCACTTTGTCACGGGCAGTTAATAAAAAGCGGCGCACGACGGCGGACGGTTATCAAGTGAAATCTCGGATTCCGTGCGAGCGCAAAAAGGGGACGTGTACTACTATTTAAGAAGGAACAAAAGAATCCAACTTATTCCAGCATTTAACGGTGTTCCCCGTACAGTCACTGGAGGAGAAGAATTTCACGCGGTTTGAATACTGAATTAACATTACACTTCGCTTAGTTTTCTTCGTTATACATCTATATTTATATACATACATAATTATATATACATATATGTCTTAGATATTTGAATTTGTTAATTGAGAAAAACCAACGTATTTGTGGTTTTTAAATTATCAGCCTTTGACTCGAAGCAAACAATTCCACTGTTACACTTTTATTTATTGATATTATATTTTTTAGCATTAATAGTCATTTTTTAAACATTATTAGTAGCGTCGGTCATGTTAATTTTGACAGTATTTAGGTCATTTTTTAAAAAGATAACTGGACCAATAGTTAATAATCTTCTCCAGATATCTATTTTAAGTGTGTTTTTAATCATGCTCTTAATCGTGCTCTTAATCATGTACTGTACAGAATAGAAACTACTCTTAGATTGTCAATTACAAAAATGGTATATTACTACCTACCATAATGTATTCAATTTAAAAATTTGTTAATATTTAAAAAAATGTTCCATCGCTCTAAACAGAATATCTTTTTTTTTTTAATATTCGAAAAAGTCGAAACTAGAATTGCATTATTTTCGATTCTCAAAAATAATTAGAAAACATAGTATCCGCGTAGCCCTGTATTTTGCAATGATAATAGATAATTTTTATTTTGCAATATGATTCACAGAGAAACTGTTAAAAATTGATGAAGGAAGACTGTATGAAGCTATTTTAATTACCTGAAAGCGGAATTACTTTCGTGCATGCTATTTAATTTGAAAGTACAACAGAAGTTCTCTTATTGAACATTTACTTTTACAATATTGTAGTTATTCTATTTATTCTATTTTAATGTTATCTGATCATTGTATTACATTATAATAATATTCTATTATCCAAACACTTCGTTCAATTTTCGTGAGATAAGCGTTTTTTATTTTATTGAATTGATTAGAATTTACTATTAAACTGTAATCGGGTGTATGACAATGTATACAGACAATATACATGTATATTAATATAATTAACAGGGTATTGAAAAATTAAACATTCAGATAAGGGAGTATCTGCTATAATTTAATTCAGATGCACAAGATAACTCTTGACTTGTGATCGAACAGAGATCATTTGCATTTGCTTTGGTGATTGATTATTGAAAGGTTCAGCTTCCGTTGCGTCGCTTTCGTTGCAGTAATTATTAAACGATCTGTCATCGGTAATTGCATCGCGGTAGCGCTTAATCGATCGCGATTTTGAACCCGGTGCTCCTTTCCCCGTGACTATTCACTTTCCTACGATTCTTGTTTCTATTTACGGGACGGTAATTACTCGGACGCGTCGCGTCGCGTCGCTCACGGCTACCACATTTACACGGTCCAGAAAGGAGAATTCAATCTGCTTTCACCGAATAACTTATCTCCCTCGCACGAATACCTTTAACCAGCTTCACGCACACGAGCCTTAATGGGGGAAGTTGGATCTCAATCAAAGTTAACAACGAGTGCGTTAACGGTGAATCGTTTCGAAACTCCGAGAATCATGTTACATGGTTCTTAACGACGGTCTAACAACGTTCGTCGCTTTTCGGCTTCTTCTGAGACAAGAATTTGCATTGAAACATTCGAATTTGATTCTTTGAATCTAGACACTTAAACTTGAATATTATTGAATTTGAACTTTCAAATTTAAATTGATAAATATTAACGCTTATATTTAAACATTTGATTTGTTTTTTCGAGTTAAAATATTGATCTTTGGATATTGAACTTGGATGTTGTACTTGAATATTGAATGTTGAATTTTAATTTTGAACCTTCGCATTGAACTTTAATATGGAACTTTTATTTTAATATTACAGTTTAATATTGAACTTTTATTTTAATATTGACGTTTAATATTGAAGTTTAATATTGAACTTTAATATTAAACTTGACTATTAAACTTGAATATTTAAGTTGAATATTGAAGTTGAATATTTAACTTGAATATTTAATTTGAATATTAAAGTTGAATATTGAAGTTGAATATTGAAGTTAAATATTGAAGTTGAATATTTAACCTTAATATCGAACTTAAGTATTGTATTTTAACTTTCGAATTTGAATTTTTAAATATAAATTACTAAATATCATTTTTCGAATTCGCATATTTGAAATTGGGCACATAACACGTAATTAAGGGTGCATGATTTGGTGATGAAATATTTCAATTGAATCCGCATCCGAGTTTTTACATCAAACAAAGAAATTATTTTTAAAGTCGAATAGCGTCGCGACATTTTTTTCTATGAGCAACCGTTTCCAAGAAGAATGTACAGAAAGAAAGTATGAAAGAGGAAACAGGTCATCGAAGCCATGCCAAGTGCGCTTGCATACAGAGACATAAGCTGATTGACCTTATATGTCTGACCACATGTTCTCGTTGACATAATGATAGGCGTACGAATCGCCTGAAACCCTGACATCAGAAATGACGTAAATAACGCCATAATAAGCAGGATACACAGTTGAATGAAAACAAGCACACGTAATTACTTAAAACGTTACCATGTACATCATTCGCTAAAAATAAGTTCTGATACGATTGTTGTACAATGGTTCCAATCATAACATTTAAACGAAAAGTATTTTTATATTTTATGTTATTTTTATAGGATAAATCTAAAAACTAACAACATCCTGTTTTTTATAGAAATATCTCTATTCACATATTTATTTGAAAGGGAAACTTATTCATTTTTATATTATTTAGCATACGGTTCTTGCAAGTAAAGATATTGTTACGAACTACATCTAAGAAATGTTTATTTAGTTTTAAATTTATAAGAAAAATATGATATTATACAGTTTTATTCAACTGTAATTTATTTGGGAAATAATAATTATTATGTAGCAGATTTTATGCAATTGTGAGAAAAATTATAATCGAAAAACAAAGCAGCGTGAACTAAAGAAGAAACAACATATAATTATTCGACATCTTTATTTCGTTGCACATGCATATAATAAAGATCGCCAAAGATCTTAATAAATTTATGTTTGTTATTCTTATGAAGCAGTACAAAACGCTGCCTTTGTTGCTCCGTAATCGTAGTCTTGAATTAATTGAATTGATTATTATTGCATTATACTATTGAATTGATTATTATTGCATTATACTATTGAATTGATTATTATTGAATTATACTATTGAATTGATTTCTAGTCTTAGAATTGTTTAAAAAAACACATATCTAATAAACTCTGCTTACCATTGCGGACAATTTATATTATGAATAAGTATTAATTTAATAATTAATTAGGATGAATACACTTGACCGCATCTAATTGCAAACATTTGCGTGTTTCAGCTACATTGGAGAAATGGGAAACGCTATCCACTAAGGTCGAAGAAGCGCAAATGTCCCGAACACTTCAGCACGAATTAACAGCTTTACGTGCGGAATTCAAAGCGGCCCACGACAGACTCTTCTCGTACGAAATCGTTTTGGAGCAACCCCACGTAGTGGACGAGCAGATTAACAGAATTACGGTAAGAATATCACATTTGTATGGCTGCGTATAAGGAACTTGCAAGTCGATACTTTCAGCCGTCTATTTCATAATAGGCTGACATACTTACGAAGATTTATTAAGGGTTAAAATGGAACGAAAAGCCTTGAAAAATGACCCGTCAGTATGCACGAATTTTCTTGCCAGAAGCTATACCATGTCTCCGCGTTTCTCATCTCAAATGAATTTGTTGAATTAATTTTGATCTTTTGTTGCTGAGATTTTGTTTATCGTTGGCATAATTTTAGTAATTTTTATACAGGGTGCTTTTAACATGGTCAAACGTTTCACCGTATATTCTATAGGAATAATTTAAAAAATAATATCAGGTAAAGTCGACGGTAATAAACTAATAGCTTTTTAAAAATTGAAATTATTCAAGAGCTACAATAACTTATTCACAATACAGAACATTATATAGATTAAAGTAATCTGATAAGTTTATTCGAAGTTTTTCTTTATCAGAAAATTAACAAGCTTCATTTAAACAAAGTGTTAAAACACCGATGCGAATGAAATAAGAAATGTGGATCTACAGAAAGAGTGTTTAAACAAATTTCCATCCCCAAGAATTTAGAAATGTCAGAGCTACCTGGTATTTTTTATTCGCGAATTCGAAATAGCGTGATTTTACTAACACCATAGATATTGGCTAAGAAAACGTTAGAAAAATATTAAGTAGCAAGCAATAAAAGATTACAATCGTCACTTTAAATGTCGAGCAAACAATTTTATACAATTTTAATAAAATATAATTAAATCTAACTTGACTCTTGCAATTAGGAAGAAATTAATCCAAAATGACACACTAAACGAGATACAGAATTAATTGTTTAAATTAATTAAGAGTGAGCGTGAAGGTAACTTGCTGTCGGTATAAAATCTTGGACAACCTGTTTTACCATTCGCAGTCAAGTTCTACTAAAAATAGCCTAAGTTGTTACAGAATGTTTATAATTACTTAGTACAAGACTAAAATTAGATGCTTATATTTCAGAATCAATATTCTAAATTATATCTGATTATGTCAAAGGCAGTTTTAATAATGTAAAATGGATTTCTTTGACTGAGGGGTTTGCATCGAGGATAAGAGTAGTGATTGTCGGTAACATACATCTGAGTCGGTAAATGAATTCTTCTCTGTTGGTAGTATTCTTCATAGGGTAATAGCAAGTTGGCAGATAATGAAGAGTATTCCTCTATCCAATTTTGTGTAGCATAGATCGCGCTAATATATCCATTTCCTACTTGAAAAAATAATAACGGGGTAAATAAGACATAATAACAGGGCTAATTATAGAAGTATCCAATTTTGACAATAAGTATGTGGTTCTTTGTTTCGTATATGTAAAGTTTCATAATGTTATAAAGTAGAAGTATCAATAAATTTTTTAATTTATTTACCTTTGAAGCTGATGGTTTTGTTAACTTTTTACACTCGAAGCTATTTTAATTGTAAATGTAAAATAACTTTCCTGGTTATAGTATTTTTATTTTACGTAACCAAGTGCATTATATACACATATATATATATATATATATAAATAAAATTAATTTTTGTAACTCATACCAATAGTTTGACTTTTAAGAATTTCCTAAATTAAAATTTTGTTAATATAAACATTATTTTGGAACGTGATAGACCAATTTTAGTGGAGCCTCAATGGCATCACTCGAGTGCAAAGGATTAAGCGGTACAATAAAAATTTGTTAAAGGCTCATTATCAATTTTTACTGTGAATATTAGATGTTTTTGCTTAACATACTGATACAGAAATAAATTAAAACTATCTACTGTGTTATTTTTTATGTAAAATTTGTTCTAGAACACATTAATATTTTATCCATTATAATTACATTGCAAAACTTCATACAAAATACCTTTTCAAGATGATTACTAAAATTATATAAAAATAAATTATTATCTATGATATTTATTGACTGTTCCGGAAAGTCGAATGTCTTCTCTTCTGCTGGATGAATACGAGGCTAAAGTATAAAGAATTCTTGCATTTTTATTGTTTGAAGCATGTGTTAATGGTGAAATATAGGAGTAAT
The DNA here is from genome assembly GCF_028453695.1 of Augochlora pura. NCBI lineage: Eukaryota > Metazoa > Arthropoda > Insecta > Hymenoptera > Halictidae > Augochlora > Augochlora pura. The sequence goes on from NC_135782.1 coordinate 10,978,618, forward strand.
GGTGGTAGAAAAAGGTAGGAGAATTTCCAGAAATTGTCTACGTGATGTTCACGCACGGACCATATGAATAAGATGAAGTAAGCCTAATCACGATAAGGTGATACCTAAAACCCTTGGGGAATCAAGAGTAACCGCCTTCTTGGCAGACCACATTAATGTTACAATCTGTAGCTAAATTAGAGTATGTAATCTACTTTTAGGTTATTGTTAAGTTTGTTATTTTATTATATAATACCAAAAATGTGGTAGTTTGGATACCATAGCTATAGATGGACATATGTATTTTGCACATTGTGTTTAAAAAGTGTCGTCCAACGATATAACATAACCCTTATTTCCTGACCCTTATTAGAGGGTCGCTAGGCTTATCGAAGTGGTGTATAGTTTAAGTGCCCCTTGCGTCTTTAGTATTGCATCGCATTTTGGCGAATAGTTTCATTAAATAATGTATAAATTATCTATATAATTCATGCAATATTTTGATTAATAGTTAATACGTTGCTAGGTGGTCCAGACTATGTCATAATGTTTCTAAATATTGTTTCTCATAAGTCGGATAAAAGGAACTACTACCCTCCAAAATATAATACAACATTAGTAACTCCATACGGCATCGTGCCGGCAATCAAAAGGTTAATAAATCAAGCGTAGGCGCTGTCCTTAACACGTGTTCACACGACGTACACCTATCTAGGCCATTCGACCTCGTTCGAAGCGATTCGACGAAAACATTCCCCAATCGATCACCGATCTTAAAATCCGAGCAATTAGCTCTTCGCGTACCATATTTCCGCGCGCAAATCTCGCGGCCACCCGCCCGAATCCAAATCCCTGGTCAGCCGCCGATTCGGAAGAAACACCGATCGTTCCAACGAAACCGTCCGTGTCCGACGGAGGTGGTCCAGCGTAAAAGTTAGGCAGTCGCGCGCGGGGCACTGTGGGAACTCGGAAGATCGAGGACTGGGCCGAGATGAAAGTAGGCGAAATAGAGGCAGGAAAAGGCACGCGGGATGGAGCGCGGCGGGGGTGTAAGAGACGAAACCGTGGAGAAAGGCGGAGGTGTTCGGCGAACGCGCACGAAAGGGAGGAGAGAGAGAGCATAAAGGGTGGGGCGGAGGGCGAGCAGTCAGGAGGCAAGGATAGAGGCAGAGAGTGGCGTAAAAGCGTAGTCGTGTCGCACGTACGCTCGTCTGACGGCGACGTGCTCCGCATCACAACTCGGGAGCGGAACGCCGCGCCGCGCCGCGCCGGCGAACCTGGCCAACCCTCCGAGTTCTCCACCCCCTCGGAGGCATCCCCTGCCAGCCCTCTGGACCCCTCTCTCGAACCCTCTGGAACACCCTCGTCGCCTCCTCCCTCCTTTCTCCCGTTTCTCCCTTTTCCTTTCTCCGTCGTCCTCGCTCGCACGCCCGCGCTTCCTCGTTCAGTCATTTTCTCCGATTCTCCTCTCCCGCGGAGCCTCTCCTCATTTTCGCCTTTAGACTCCTACACCCCGTCCCCTCCTGCCCCTGCACCCCTCGCCGGCCTTTTTCCCTTCCCGTGCCTTCTTTTCCGCGTTATATCTCTTCTTTTCACATTTTTCTTCCCTTTTTCTCTTTCTCTTCCTCTCTATATTTATATGACTCCTTCTTTGCTTTCTTTTTCTTCTTTTCGCTTTCTTTCGTCTTTATCTTCGCTCTTTCTCTTTGATCTTTCTTTCTCTCTCTCTATCTCTATCTATCTATCTATATGGCTCTTTACTTCGCTTTCTTTTTCTTCTTTTCGCTTTCTTCTGTCCTTATCTTCACTCTTTCTCTTTTCTCTCTCTCTCTCTCTCTCTCTCTCTCTCTCTCTCTCTCTCTCTCTCTATGTTATGCCCTCTCTCACACTTTTCATCTCGCTCTTACCCTCGATTTCTTTCCCCTTTTCGCTTTCTTTTTGTTTGTTCCCTCTATTTTCTGTTACTTTCTTTGCTCTCTTTTTTTCCCAGTTTTTCGAGGTTGCATTTTCTTTTTCGTTTTGTATCGCGCTCTATTTCTTTCCACCCTTATTTTTGCTTCTCTCTCTCTCTCTCTATCTATTTTTTGTTTCTTTCTTCGTCAACTCTATATCAATCTTATCTCGATATACAGAAACAGAGACAAAGATCCCGCGCTAATCGTCGCTCGTTTCCATCTCGCTCTCTTCTCCGCTTTCTTTCTCCTTTTCCCTCTTGTGTGCTCCTTTCTTCTTTGTCTCTCTCTCTCTCTCCTTTTCTCTACATCTCCCTTTCCCTCGCACTCCACGTCGTTCATTTCCGCCTTTCCGCTCTTTTCCGCGTTCTGTCTCTCCTTTTCGCACTTTTCCCAGCCCCGTCTCACTTTTTCCAAGTTTCCTCGCTCTCTCTGTTCTGCGGCGTCTACGCCGAGCATCCTCCCCGCAGCATACCCAGCATCCCTCCCGGCCTCATTGCGAAGACCAAACACATGCTCCCTATCTATCATCAAGATGTATTAGCGTCCAACATTTGCTGGGTGAACTCGTCGCTGTGCTGCATTATGCAGGAGGCGCGACTCGGCGCGCGAGTCCGTCTAGCCACCGAAACCCATCCCGATCCGCCGCGTCGAACCCGGACCACCTCCTTTTTGTTTTACATGTTCTCGCGTGCCGCCTGCTAACCGGTCCACCTCGCCAATTGTTCCGCGGCAAGTGTGCCCATCCTGGCCAAAAAGTGCGCCGTTTCTTTCTCTTTCCCCCCCTTTATTTCTCTTTCTTTCTCTCTCTCTTTCTTTCTTTCTTTCTCTTTCTCTCCGGTCAACCCTCCGACACGTGACAGAATGCACTTTCGGATGCACTCGTCTACGCGTCACAGGATTTACTTAATCCGTTGCGCTACTCGAAAGCTGATATGATCACTGCCACTGAAATCGAGCGACCCTTTGTACACTATTTTCAAGAATACTTTCCTCAGTGGACTGGTTCACGTGTCGAAGACTTCGTACTGAAACTGTTGTATTCCTTAACCCCTTGCCGTACTTTGACGAGTCCGACTCGCAATGGATATTACTGGTAATAAATAATTAAATATTGATGTTATTGTGTTCTTTAAATTTGGAATCAAATTCTAATCCCCTGATATTAATATTCAAGCATAGAAACAAATTCAGGCACGGAATAAACATTAATGTTCTGTCCCTTCTAAGAAATTGCGCCAATTGAAAAATTCCTAATTGCAGTGACTGTGAAGAAAATGGTACGTCAAGGGGTTAACACTAAACCTACCGAGCTTGAACAGTGGCTACGCGTTTTGCTTTAGAAAAATGGCAAGTCTGGATTTATTTAGACTTTTTGCCATTTGTATTATCATTTATGCTCCAATCGCGATATCGATTTAATAATTTCGTATGTAAAAGTCTTTATAATCTAAAAAATTTTGAAAGAAAAAGTGTGGAATCGATCATTTTGACTGACTTGGTAGGTTTAGTGTTAAAATTGTCGGTTTTAATGTTGTTTGCTTTAATCCTTCACTGTTATACTTAATGTGAACACGTGCAATGGTGAGTATCATTCTAGGCTCTATGTAAGTTTATTATTATTATTGGTATCTCAATGAAAATTTGATAAAATATCGTATCTGTATATGTTTATTTTATATTATTTTCAATATAGGAACAATATAAAGAATATATTGTCAAGTCTTTTTTAAATGTACTAACTAAAGAAGGTTATCTACAGTGCTTTCAATAATTATGAACTGAAAGTAACTTCTAAAAATATAGAGATATGATATTTTTGTTAAGTTGTTTCAATATCACTAAAAATGCAACGATTACTATGAATCTATAATTGTACACATCACTGTACTCAGTCCAGTTTTTAAGGAATTGTTATGGAAAAATTAACAATAATACTGTGACTTAAAACTTCGAGAACATAGTTTGCTCTCAAGTATATTGAATGAAATCTTGATTTCATACTTCTCATGAAAGTATCACTGTCTCCAAGAAAAGAATGTGAGACATTTTGATCCATGCGACAGCATATATATATATGTATTACTAATTATCCACTATGTTAAACATATTTTCAGTCACGTTAACGTAATGGTGTCTCGTTTGTTTAATAATTTATCACAACTTTAACCCTCCGCTGTCGCATGGATCAAAATGTCTCACATTCTTTTTATATATATATATATAATGAATACATAATTAATATAAGCTATAAACTCTTGTATACACCATCAATCCTCGTATCCACGCATCCTTTATTAATACATTAACAATGCTGTGATTGCTCTTACACTAATTCACACTAATACAATCTAAAAACCACTCACAAAAATTGCTGAAATTTCGAACGCTGCCTCACAATAGAAAAAAAAGGAATAGTGAACGTTAGGAATTCTGGAGTAGGGGATGAAACACGTTCTAGAGCCATGATCACCGCTCGAAAGTTGACGCCCCTAGAGCACTCATTTATTCCTCTTCCAAAGCAGACGGGTTGGCCATTTATGTTTAGTTTACGGAGCCATCTGGCAAGAGGTTCTAAACGTTTAATTAACGAAGAAAAAGGAATCGCGGCCGAGTCAGGATCGGTTCGGTTTCCGACAAGCGAAAAGTCGTCCCGCAAGTTTATCGATCAACCGGCCTCCTCCGAATTCGCTCAGGGCATTAAGTACCCGCGGTACACTTCTTCGGAAGCAAGTATACAAATTACATTGTGCCCATCCCGGGACCCCATGAAAGCACCGACATCGGGGACCGACGACATCACCGTGGTCGGGTCGCGGTACCCGCGTCTACGGTAGCGAAGAAAAGAGGAGGCGAATTAGCTTTTTGCTCGGAGTGATTCTGACGTGCGGTGCGCGCGCGGGGCCCGCTAGTATTTTAATTGCTCGGGCCGTATCGCGAGCGCGGGCTTTTTAAAGGCCGCCGGGCGGGGCAAGAAAAACGGCGTAATGCCCGAACGATCGCGCCGAATAAAGGCACGCGGCCACTCGAAATAGCTTGTTGGTACGTATCGACCGGCCGGCTAACGAGCTTCCGAGTCGAAAGCCTTTCGCGATTAACCGCGCCGCGTATACGGGGCCCACGCGGCTTCCTCCTCACGGGCCTCTCCACCTCGCGGCGTACGTCGTCGAATCTGTATACCCGGCCTCTCTCGTTTACGATCTTAAGCTGCCTGCAAGTTCGTTACCCGCGGACGCACGCGGAATCCGAATGCCCCGGACTCGATAATCGCGGAGCCGGTGCCGACGATAACCGGGGGCCCCCTTGCCGCCGATAGGGCAGAGCTTTTATCGATACTCGAACATAGTTGAACGATAACCCCCCATCCACGGTTCTACTCACTCATTCTGCTTTCCGCACTTTCCCTCGTACGGACGAGCTGCTCGCGGATCGTCGCGGAAATTCTGCGACGGCAGCAAGTGCGTTATTACCTTACTCGTTTCAAGAATTATTTTTCCGACTTTTATATTAACCCTTTCTACTCGAGACTGTTTTAATTTTTAAACGAAGACGTTTGATTTAACGTATTTTATCTGATATTTATTAGTTTATTTTTATTTGATTTTTACTAGTTTATTTTTATTTGATTTTTATTAGCTTATTTTTATTTGATTTTTATTTGACTTTTATTAGCTTATTTTTATTTGGTATGTGTGTGATTGTAAACGTATGCTTGTAAGAGATATGTATTATTTGACAATTTGTCGACTGTAGAGAAATTTTGTGATGTTAATATTCTTTCGATAATTGTGTAGCAATGTTTTTTTGAGTGGAGTCGGAGATGTCACTCGAGCGTAAAGGGTTAATTAAGAAGATCGAGGTTTCGATTAGTGTGTTTCAAGCACTCGTTGATATGTTCGATTGATTATATTATAATATTTATAGTGGTAGTTATTTATTTATGTAAAAAATATAGTGTATATAGTAGCGTATATAATAATATAATATAAAGTATATAATACAGGAAAATGTAGTAGACGAGAGATTTTATTATTTGTCAGAAAACAATATGTTTTATTATATGTCAGAAAAGTTCATTTAGAATTATAGTTAAAATGGCTTCGAGTGCAAAGGGTTAAATCTATTTTAAATAATTTCCTGATGTATTAAATCTACTTTAAATAATTCCCTGGTGTATTAAATTGATTGAAATCAATATCCTAACGTATTAGATCCATTTCTAATAATTTCCTTACATACTAAATTTACTTTAAATATTTAAACTAGATAAGAATATTTATCGACGTACAGGATTTGCAATCTTCTCCAAAAAGAAGTTTTACGAAAGAAAACACAGCAGAAGTACCCTTCTCAATAGCAATTGACACATCGCAGACACGTCGACATTGATTTGTGGACCAATATCCTCGCAAAAGGGATCTCTGAGCAGCGTTTATCGTGCCTCGTTCCAGAAAAAGAAGTCACGGGGTCAGTTGGTATTGTGCTACTTCGAACGACCCTCTAAATCATTGCATCGCTCTAGTTTGATTTGTACCGAGGCAGCAAGTAATCTTTCGAAATTCCTCCGATATAGGAGATTGCATAATAACGCATACGCAAGGTCTACGAAGTTTGGATTAGAACTTTGATCCACACAGATCAAACCAGAACTTCGAACGAGATACACGTAACTAAGACTTTGACCAGTTTAAATTAGTTTAGAACGTACAGGCGCGAACTTTGAACAGTTGACGTTACGCCGGAACTTCGCTACCAACTATTCTCCGCCGAATGGAAGTCTCTGTCACGAATTGGATTTTCTAAATATGGCTTTATTAACCCTTTGCCATACTTTCGAAAGTCTGAGCCGTGGTGATTTATTTATCACTGATTAAGTATGAATGTTATTTCGTTCTCTTGAGCTTGAATCAAATTTTGATTTCTCAAAATGACAATTATCTGCACAGACTTTATATTTAGAAATAATTATTTTAGACAAAATAAAACACTGATATAATATTTCTATATAAATATAATATTTATTATATACTCGGTTATATATTTCATTTATCTATAATGTCATATATGTTTACAATATCAAAATGACAAAGCAGCAATAGCGTCGTAGGACTAAAAATATTACGCGCAAGTTAGAAGTTTACTCCGCGGAAGGGTTAAATACACGAAAATCGATTTTTCAGAAGCTTCAACCCCTAAACAGATACTAATTAATTTTCATATGAGAAACTATTCCACGTAGAGGCAAATATTAGAGCGCATGCATCGGATAGGAGGAATTATAGAGCGAAAGTTTCTTAAAACCGGAAGCGTCGGCTAAATTGTGCCGTCCTCGAGCAAGTTTATCGGGTCGATCAAACGTCCGGGGTGGGGGGTTACCTCTTAAATTTTCGGGCCGACGAGAATATTTCAGGTGGAACAGAATCGATTCCGGGTAGTCGGATAATCCGGGATCGCAAGTGAAAAAGTTCGCCGTGTCGCACATTTTAACCAGAAAACGAGTCCGTACAGACGTGCCGATGCGGTGCAGCCGCAGTGGAACGAAACAACCTATTTCCTTGGACATCATCGGCCGAAATCGATCGTAGACATTTCTACTTTGTTAAATCTTTAACAAGCGATCGTAGCATAAGAAAGTAAAAAGAAATTTTATTCTGGTTAAATTGGCATGTTATCCAGTTGCTCAACTTTGGATAATTATTTCTTAAATTCTATTAGTTTATAAGCTCTCAATGTTTTACGTATTGCTGGGTATTTTATTAAAAGTGATTTTCTATAAATAAATATTTAGTTTAAAGTTCAACGTTTAATTGTGATCTAGGAAAATCGATTATACTAAATTTAGTATATTTAAGCTAATTATACCTGTGAAGAAAAGGAAGAAAAGAAATAAAAGGACAATATCATTTAACGATTTGGCTGACTGTTATTATATAGGTTTATACGAGGCTGTTATTATTGTATGCATCTACGACAAAAATAAGTAGATAAAACATAGAAAAGTGGCGCTACTAAATAAATTAAAAAATTCCATTTTGTTATTTAGATCTTATTAAAATCATACAATACAACAATAAACATCTCTTTAGTTCTTGTTTCTTGCAATCGACGCTTAAAAAATTTTAATTTTAAATAGAATTTTATTTGCAATGAAATTCCCAATCGGGAACGGTATACACTGGATGGTTAACATAAGCTCGCGTTGGTAAATAAGTATGTAAACGTCTTTTCGGATAGAACAACTATATCGCAAAATATCGGCAATAAATATCGGTCGACGATGTCCAAGAAAATAGGTGTTTCGTTCCCCGGCGTGGCGGTGGCGGCGGCGTAGCGCGAGCGGTCCGCGAATCGATTACCGGTTGGACGACGATCGTCGGCGACCGAGTGTTTGGGATGCACGACGGCCGGCGAAAAGCGCGACGGAATGAGCGAGTGCAGCGTGGCGCGCGAATCCGAATGGAATGTCCCCGCGTGTATTATGCATTCGTAAACAGGCTTCAATCGAGCCAGCGGGCAGACTATTGGCGGCAAGGCTGGGCCTCCGCGTGTGCTGCGCGACGCGTCGGTCAGCACCAACCCGTCGACCCGACGCTGATTACGTTATTGCGTAATTCCAGACGAAACGCGACGGTGCCGCGCGTTTTGATATTCCGCTCATTAGCGATCGTTCGCACTTAGCGACGCGTGAGTCGCCTGTGGAGAAGCGTCCAATGCGGCGACCCGTGAGAAAACTACTATCCCCGTGTCTAGCTCTAGGCGATCGGCATCCACTTTTCATGCAGACGGCCGAGAGACATCATCGTTCCGACGACTGCGATACGAGCCGTGTGTCGCCCGGAAATACAACCCTCCTTGTGTAACCGTACGGCGAAACAATTGAGTCTATTGTTAGCCCTTTACGGGCGAGACGCGTCGTTTCCAACGCGTTCGCGGGAAACAAAAATTTGAATGAGCTGCAGAAATAGACGGGTCTATTGGTAGACAGAATTATTCTTAACCTCTTGCGCTGTAATAGCGAATCAGACTCGTGACGAACATTTCGTATATAATTTAATGAATACGATTGCCAATCGTTACTATTAACCTTTTGCACTCGAGTGGCGACTCTGCGGCGCCATTAAAATCGTTGTGACACGTTCCAAAATTGTTTTCAATAGATATCGCCAAAGCTTAGATTTCAAAATTGTTAAAGGAGCAACTGTTATATGAGTCACAAGACTCAATTTCATATGCATAAAATAAATATTGGTATATAAAATGGAAACAATAAAAGTTAGAAAAATTATTATAGATTTGCAATTGAAAACACAAATAAACAAATGAAACAAAATTTGAGTGTTCCCGTCACTAAAGTCTTAATGATGAAAAAGTACTAATGAACACAGTTCTGAAAAAAGTCGTAGCGCAAGGTGTTAAACCATTGAAGTATATAATCATTTTCAAAATTGCATGCTATATAGAGTAGAATATATGCTAATGCGGCTTATTGGATTGAGTGTTCAAAATTTTGCATCTTAATGAAAATAAATGTTATGGTGTTCACGTCCGTGAACGTGTTAAACGTCAGATTGTTACCACAATGCAGATGAGTGGCAACAGTGTCACCAGAAATTTATGTTAATTAAACTTGACAAAACATTTTTATAAGAAATTTCACAAAGAATTAGAAATTTGAATTAAAATAAAACGAGTTAATTGTACAAAGAGTTAAAAATTTGAATGTAGAAAATTGAGGAATTTTGTAGAGAATTATTTTTGTATAAATTAATAATAAATAACCTATTTATAAAATGAACAATAAGAAACTTAAGACGATTATAATAGTTATAAAAGCAATATTTGCATCTTCGAAGATTTTGAAACGATTTCAGTTGTTGCATTAATTTTCTGTAACTGTTTCAATAATTTTTTTTCGAACAATAATTAATCGTCCATGGGGAATGTTCAATAGTTATACCTCTCGACGTACAAGTAGCAAATATCTCCGGAACTCAATGCGAACAAAATGCTGCCCTTCAATTTCGTGGATAAACTTTTTAATCCCACGGAGCGCCTGCAATCCTAAAAAAAATACCTTAAATCCTGTGGATCTAATGCTCGATTCATAAAACACATACGCAACAACCTGTCCGCGATTCGACGGCAGAAACCTAATCCCTGGCACGCTTTCTCCACCCTTTCTAAAGCTTGCCGCAGTGGTGGGTCAACCCTTGTTCTATGTACCTACCGGCGCACCTACGATTCTCTTGCGCCCTTTGTACCTTCTACCCTTTAACTGTGGCGTATTCTCGGATAGAAGTATCAATAGAAACGAAGCGAAATGGACAAATCAGTCGCTGTGATTGACTGTTGCATCGTCAAGATGGTCGTAAAGGAAGAAATTGAATATTAACACATTAAAGGCGGGGGATCTTGACTCGTTTTTCGCCCTAGAGCGGGCGCTATTTTGTGTAATCATAAAAAAATTAGTCTTACAAAAGTTTATTTAAACTCTTAAAACTACAAGAAATATTAAAAAGGAACTAAAAACTAATAAATCGTAGTACTACGACTCCCGCCTCTAATGTGTTAATAATGAATAGCGAGCTTCATTTGACGAATACAATGTTTAACGCAATGATAAATTGATGCAATGTAGCGAAAGTGTAGCTGACGCAAATAGCGAGGTTGTAGTTCGCGAAATATAGGGAGCGTATATTTACGTTTTTTGTACATGTTGGTAGACTTGTAAGAGCGTTTATTTGCCCATTTCGTAGTTAAAGGGTTAATAGTGATACAAATCTAGATTTTGAAGTAGTTCATTGTCTGGGAATATTAATTATTTATCAATCAAACATGTTGTAGTAGTCAGAGGTACATGTTACATTTTACAATTTGTAAATTGTACTATTGATACTTTGTAGGAGGCATACTGCACATTTAGGGGTGTTATATTTTGGTAAAAACTGCAAAAAGTTCTTGTAAATGTTAACATATTTTAGTCTACCTAATTATAGTTAAGGAAGAAGAAAGAAGTAAATTAAATTAATTAAATTAACTATAATTAGAAAACAGATTAGTCCTTTGAGAACAAATGTTGATATATTGATATAAGGGTGGTACATCTTATTAGTACATTAGGTAGTACATCTCATAGGCTGTATAAAGCTACTTAGAGCTAAAATGGTATAAATCTTTTGCTGGGTTGATTGAATGTTATTAAATTATACTTAATTTACCATTTCATTAAGTTTTTTGTATTATTTCAAGTTGAAGTTTGAAAATGGAGCATTATTTATTGCATTTTACAGAGCTTTTAATCCATCCTTCATTATCCACAAATTAATTTCTTTAACTTACAGTAATTGTTCTTATAAATATATAGCGTTAAGAATATCTAATTAAAGACAGGAAAACCGTACCAATACAATAATAGAAACAAATAATAGAAACATACTATGTTCCTATCTATTGGATTGCTAACTAAGTGATGGCAAATTTTTCAATAGATGGTCTTAGTACATTCTTTTATTTTTATCAATGTGTTCGAAGCATCTTACCTATATTGTTTTCTTGTTTAAACTTCTTCCACCTATAATTTAGTAAAAACATTGCATCGAAGAGTTATTTAGTTTCGTTTTTATCACTGTTCAAAAATGAAAGAACAAGATACGCATTTCAGACCGATATTATTCTATTATTTCCAAAAAGACAAGAACGCATCGCAAGCACACAAGAACTAATGTGCCGTATATGGTAACAAAACCTTGAAAAAATCGCAGTGTCACAATTGGATAAACTTTTACTTTTAAGCAAGAATTTTGAATTTCCCTTCTTATTCAAACTCCTCAATCGCTAAATTGCCAGTCCAATATTCTGTCACGCGTGGACGGATTTCATGGGTACGATATCGCGCGGCCGCGACGCTGGCACGTTCTTCCCGCCTTAAACGTGCCCGAACAAGCCGGCGGCGTTAAAAAGTTCACAGAGGAAATTAGACAACACGTGTTGCTTAGCGAGCCGTGGTTAACACGTCGTCCGACAAACATATAAACACGGAACGGTACTCGCCGTCCAGGCATACATATTTCGGTAAAAAGCCGGTCCGCGTCCGCGCCCGCGCCGGGGTACCCGTCTCCGCTCATAGGCATGCAGCGACCGAACGCCGGCCGACCGCTTTGTATACCGAATTCGAATCAATTGATTGGCTGTTGATTGGAAATTGAATTAGATCGGAATGTGCGTGTCTGCGGGAGCTGGGCCGAGGGGTAGCCGAAGCAGAGAGGGTGAGAGAGGAAGAGAGAGAGAGAGTGAGAGGGGGAGAGGGAGAGAGCCCGGATCCGGCGAGGGCTGGAGAGAGATAGGGTTGCTCCACAACGGTGCCGGTGCCCGGGTTAGGGTCCCAAAGGGAAGGAGGCAATGTGGGTGGTTACGGAAGAGGGGTACGGGCACGGAGCGGCTGCTTCTGGCTTCGCAATGTGCCCGGAATACCAATGCCAACCACTTTTCGTTGCGACCGCTGTCGGACAGTGGCGCAAACCGGCGTCGTTCTTTCTCCTCTGTTTCTACCCCCATTTTATCTTCGTCTCTCTCTCTCTCTCCCTCTCTCTCTTTGTTACAACGTTTTACATCCTATCCCGCACTTCGCGTCTTTTTAGTGCTTTTCGATTTCTTCCTTTTCTTAGTTTTCTATCACCGTATTGGGGCCATCCTTAAAAATTTAGTTTCTAACTAGCTTAAAACCCCTTGCCGTACCATCTTCTTCATAGTTACTGCGATTAGGAATTTTTGAATTGACATAATTTCTTAGAAGGGACAGAACATTAACCCTTTGCATTCGAAGCCATTTTTACTGTAATTCTGTAATAATTTTTCTGACGTACAGCATTTTCATTTTATATGACAAAATGTTTTTCATGCATATGAAATTGAATCTTGTAATCCATGCGATAACAGTTATACTTTTAATAATTTTTTTAAAAATTATTAAAGTAAATATTATTTGGGAATGTACCGTAACAATTTTAGCGGTGCCTCAGAGTCACCATTCGACTGCAAAGGGTTAACATCTATTCCGTGTCTGAATTTACTCGAATACTTAAATATTAATAACAAGGGATTACAATTATATTCCATTTTTAAAGAACAGAATGATATTTATACTTAATAATTTATTAATAGTAAGTTCCATCGCCAGTCAGACCCGTTAAAGTACGGTAAGGAGTTAACACGTTGAACGCCGCGTCATCCAAATATAGGGCGACACTAATTTCTGACCAATCTTGAAAATTCATTTTTATTGTAATACATTTGAACAAATTGAATTTGACTAGAACGTTTCGGATGCTATAGAGTTCTAATGCCACACCCTATGATAAATATTAACTATCTAGTTTCGCTTCAATTAATTGAATTGTTTTAACTATGTGGAGATTTCAGCGGTCGATTGTCGGCGCTCAATGTGTTAATCTTGTGTCATAAGCGATTATTTTTGAGTATTTGAAATTTAAATTAAATTATATGTATGTATTGCATACGGTTTTACTGTCGTAATAATAATGTTAGAAATAGTGACACGATAGCGATACATTAGTGATACAAGAATAATAAATATATTAATAGTATAGTAATAGTAATCATAATAATAATAGTAGTAGTAATAATAAGAAGAGTAAGTCTTTATAATTGTATTCAAAATAGTGTGGTAGAACATAACCACTCTCTTAACCTCTTTGTTAGTTTCTCTCTTTCTCACACTCTTTTATTTTATTTTCTCTGTTAAGTGAGTCTTTCTCTACCCCTTCTTCTTTCTCTTTTTCTCTTTCTTTGTGTTTTTGCTTTTCCTCTTTCTCTATTAAATCCTTTGTCGTTCTTCCTTTTGGTTTTTCTCTTTCACCCTTTGGTGTCTCTCTCACTTCTCTCTCTCTCTCTCTTTTTCCCTCTCTATTAGCCTCCCTCTTTCTGTTTCTCTTTGTGTACGCACACATCAGCTGCCAGCACAAAGTCACCGCTTTTCACGCGTCCGACCTCTTTGATACCGTGCCCGGAATCACGCCTGTATCCGTCGTTTACTCGTGCTCGGATTTGCATAAATTATTGACGTCCACTAGGAATATCGATTCGGTCCTCTCTGCCGGGCCGAAGCCGTCGCGAGTAGCTCGTGCGGATCACGCCAGGATTGAGCGGCTCGGTCCGAGGGTTGAAGTTTTTATTGGGTCGACAGCTACTTTCGTTAACCCGGGTTAACGTGCGAGATGTGGGCCCTGTGGGACTTACGTGGGACTGTTCTTTTTTTTTTCTCTATTTAACTTTGTTGCAAAATAGTATGTAGTTTAAAAATATTCTTTTTTTATTTGAGACGGTCAGGTAGTCATTATGTACAACTGAAGGAACTATGTTCAGAAATGAAAATGTGGATTTTGATATTGGGTTCATTGTTGGTATCAAACTTTGTTGTAAATGTTCAATATTGAATATAATATTAAGAGGTTAATATTAATAATATTAGGTGGTTATGTTGAGCAATTTTGATAGTAACTTCTACATGATGAAGTTAGTGCTAACTTTTAGCACTTAGTATATATACTTTGATTTCATTAATTTTAAATTATTCATTTTCAATGTGGACAAATGTGAAGTTCGTCATTATAAATAGTATAGATTTGCATTGTGCATTGTGTAAAGAAATGCTGAGTTCCAGCTAGACTGCGTATTTTTGTGCAAAGTAAAAATTGTTCGTATCAACTACCAAATAAAGGAACTAAATAGCAAGTTGATTTCTTCCGTAATAATTGTAATAAAATGAAAATAATACATTCAAGTTTTGTAACTATTACAATCATTCGTCTATTTTAAATTGCAACTACTCAATTTTATCATAAATGCATCAAATCTGCTATATAGTTATAGTACTTGAACGTATGTGTGGCTATTATCTTCTGGTAGAATATAAATTTTATTACCCTCGTCGCTTTAAACATTATTTACAATTACGCAAAAGTCATTATTCGATATTTTTCTTGAAAACCCACTGACAATTGTGGATAATTCTGGTAGAGGTAATAGTGTGAAGTACGAGCAATTAACAAGATGGAGTATATAAGTAGTATACGCCGCTCATGGCCAGGCATAGTTACACTAGCCGAAAAATTAATCGCCACTGTGATTACTTAAAAAGACGGTAAAATTTGTCTATAAAATTAAATTACAGTTACACATTCAGAATATAAGAATCTTATATTATCGTTTTGTGTGTTAAGCAACGTTAATGAATAATATCTTCTATGCAAACGTGTGTTTACATTTGAACTGCTTTTTCAAAATAGTGACAATGTATATATAATGTGACATTATAATTATATATTCTGACTAACTGAACTATACTAGCTTCACTCTTTTGGCTCAGTATATTTCAAGCATCACCAAATTAATCAATCTTTAATAATAAATTTAATAAGTTCTTACTACGTTAATAAATCATAAATTTTATTCGAAATGAAAGTAAGAAATAACTGTTTGAAATAATTGATTTGTAAACTAAATTTCTATTTTAACGCTGTTGTTTCAAAATAATAATAATACCGACTCATTCGAAATAATAGTAATTTCAAATATTTCGTTACTTTTTATTTCGAATATGATAAAAGAAATAATTCTTAAAATTAATATGTAACAGAAAGTCTTTCTTTGTAGAAATTCTTATATCAGTTTGCTTCATGCAAAACACTTTCTTCTCATATTATCGCATAAGAAAATAATCCTCCCATTTTTGCGGAAAATCGAAGAGGCTTGATATTCTTCAGAAAACTGTTTCTTATTATATTAAATAATCATGCGACATTAAAAAGCGACTACAGAAGAGAAAGAATTATGGACAACGTCGCAAACATTGTGGTTATGCTGATAATATTATGGATAGCAGATTGTATGCATCTACGACAAAAACGAGTAGATAAAACACAAAAAGGAGACTATTAAATAAATGAAACAATTCTATTCCGTTATTTAGATCTTATTAAAATAATACCAGACAAGAATAAATATCTATCCAATTCTTGATTCTTACAATCGACGCTTAAAATTTTCTTTTCGCATAAAATATTCCCATGCGAAATGATACATACAAAAATGTTTCATTCTCCACAAATCAAATATTTCTAGCAGAACAGTGAAACCATTCGAACTTTGCTCCCTCTTTCCCAACCGTCCGCGACATTCAATTCAGCCGCGTGATTAGAAGACGGCGTCGCCGCCGCGGAATGCGAGCATGGATCGGGGTCTGGTTGCGTTTGGGATCGGCGTACAATATAAATGCAAGCGGGAAACAGTAGTAAATTCCGTAGTAAATTTCGTTTCGCCGGAAGGAATTACTCGGCGGCATCGCAGAGGACTCGGGGTTCGGGTTGTTGGGTAAGAGACGAAGACCGGCGTGCGATGACCGCAAGGACGAGCTTTTACGAGCTTTCTCGAGCTCTCGTTCTCGTCACGCGATGAGCGGAGAGAAATGACTCGCGGAGGGGTAAGAAGAGTAAGAAGAAGAAGAAGAAGAGGAGGAGGAGGAGGAGGAATAGGGAGGAAGAAGAAGAAGACGCCGAGTCAGGAGGGGATGGAAGAAGAATGAGGAAGAAGAACCAACGGGGGCTCTCGTTTTCGTTCTCTTACGCCCTGCGTCGCCGTCGTAAACCCGGGTTTATTTATGCGGCCCTCGTCGGTCGCCTCCTGTAGTAGCACGACGGGGACGTGACAACGTGACGTGGTTACTCCATCGTCTACCTTGCGCTCTTACAACCCTTATAGTTCAGTTATGCTTTTCCTGATAAACGCACGTTTATTTCTGTACCGATGACCCGGCCCGTCTGGCTTTCTCCGGTCGATGTCGTCGCCCCGGGTCACATGTGAACATGGCCGCGGGGCCGTCCGGGCTGGAGAGTTCGATGCTTCTCGATAGCAGACGATGGAACCGTGACCATAATTTATTACTCGACGATGCGATTAGACCTGCCCGCGCTTTTATGTCATTTATAGATTCTTTCAATTGCGACACAGGGTATCGATCTTTGCTGTAATCGTACTGCGCGGCTTTATGCATTTGCAGTGTGTGTGGATTTGTAAATTACTACTGCAAATTTCTAAGTTCCTATGCAATCTATAAAGCATTGTTATAATTGTAATTATTCTGCAGTTTTTATGGATTTATCGTGTATGCAGCTTTCTTAATGTAACATCTGCAAATTTTTAAATTGTAACGCGACGTGTAAGTTACCTAGATTTATTTACATTTTTTAATTTTCTTTCTACAGTCGTTCTAACATATTTCGTCATAGAAATATATAAACATAATATAAACATAAGTCAAACAATAAATATTAATAGAAGAATAATGCCTATCCTGAACGATTTTGTTTTATTAATTATAAATGGGGTCAGCCCTTAAACTGAATAAGCATATATAATTCAACCGAATAAATAAATATTTAAGAAAAATTGCAAGAATAAGTCAGAAAATCTCAGTTTTAAGCAACAAAAACATATCGATCCTTAAATCGTAGTTATATAAAATCATTTGTATAAAAATTATGAAATATACCATTGCAAAGTAGAGTTCTCAATGACATCCATATTCTTGCATCTTATATTTATATGGAAAAAGAATTATACAAATTCTTCTTAATGTTGTCATGCTGTAAAAAAGTAAATAACACTAGCTACTTTTGAGAGACTGCATATCAATCGTTTGTATTACAAATGCAGAAAATTCGTGCCATATTAACCATATTACGGGATCATTTGGCTGAAAGGATAAATAACTTGGTTCTCGTTGCAAGACACACGCACACATACAGTGGGCTTCATGTTCCTTTGGTCTACTACTGCGACCAGTTTATACATCACCCGCACCCTCCGCCGCAAGAACGGGGCAATCCGTTTGAGTTAGCCGAAGAAGGCAACCACTAAAAATGTATATTTAATGTTCTAGGCCGAGCTGGCTTCGTTGAGGGATCGTAAGACCGCGATGCTGGCGTTGAACGTCTCGACGCACAGACTGATCACCGATCACGATAACATAGCGTCGTTGACCTTCACTACCTTGAAAGATGGCGTGGCGGATTTGTATCGTACCTGGGACGAGACTTTCCAAAAGTAAGTACCATTTCATAGAACAATTGATATCTCTTTTTTTAACGGCTTATATTATAGCGCCATTATAGTGGCTTGTATTATTAGTTATTAAAGTAAGCGATTAAAGTAAAAGTGTATACGTACAGTACACTAAGAAAATATATAGTTAATACTATATATAGCTATGCCAAAAAGAAATTTATTATGAAAAATGGTAATTTAGTTATGAATTATTGAAACGGCTTCGAGTGCAAAGGGTTAACACAATGCGTAAGGTCGACGAAATATCACTTTTTCATGGTTTTTTCGACTCGATCGATAACTAAAATATAAAAATAGTGTACGTAATAAATAGATGTATAAAAAATATATAATAACATTATAGAATACCTTACGTGAATATAATAGCAAAAAGTGCATATACGAGGTCTGTAAATTAAGTAATGAGACTGATTTTTTTTAAATTTTTTATTCAAAAAGTATTACAATTCTATATTGTCACCTTCAGAATAACTTCCTTCTGAGGCTACACAGCGCTGGAGACGTTTCTTCCACTCCTCATAGCAGTGCTGGAACTCCGATACTGGAATAACCTTCAGCTGGTCGGTTACAGCCGTTTGAATGTTTTCGACTGTCCCAAAATGATTTCCCTTGAGGTGATTTTTCAACTTTGGGAAGAGAAAAAAGTCACAAGGACTCAAGTCAGGCGAATAAGGGGGCTGAGGAGCCACAGGAATGTTTTTACTCGCCAAAAACTCGTTTATTGAAAATTCTGTGTGACAAGGAGAATTCAAACGGCTGTAACCGACCAGCTGAAGGTTATTCCAGTATCGGAGTTCCAGCACTGCTATGAGGAGTGGAAGAAACGTCTCCAGCGCTGTGTGGCCTCAGAAGGAAGTTATTTTGAAGGTGACAATATAGAATTGTAATTCTTTTTGAATAAAAAATTTAAAAAAAGTCAGTCTCATTACTTAATTTACAGACCTCGTATGCATCGTATAAAGTGTTTCTGGAGCGCTCGTAAGGCATTAAGTAATAGATAAAGTTTGAGAATTTATATTTATAAATTGCTACTAAATAAATAATTTAGGTTCTTCCGAGATAATGCAAATGCAAGTTCCAGCTTTGCCATCTAATTTTTTTAGTACTTAACGATGTTTCGGAGAAAAATTTTTATAATGAAAAAGCTACTTTATTTGAGCTCAGACGTCCTCCCCATTTCTATATTGTTAAACATTTTTGGAACACCCTTTATATATATAAAATTGTATGACTCATATGACAATTACGCTTTCAATATTTTTTAAAAAATAAATAAATTTGTGATTGTTACAATCATTTCGAAACGTTGTATGACAATTTTCTGTGATAAGTCAGTATCACCAGTCGAACGTGAAAAATTAATTCACAGGTTCTCTTTCACATTAAAAGCCATGGTATGTCATAACGCAAAAAGATTCGCAGCGTAATAACAACCCATAGATAGGACTTTTCGGTGGATCGAACGGTCTGTGACAGCTCGAGGAGGAAATCGATGATCAGCAGTTAATAATAATCTGGATTCACGTGCGTCGTCCGCGTTCAGTTTCTCTTCCCGACAACAAGCGTGTGTTTATCGAGCCCCGAGCCGCCGCGTGGAATAGGTGGTTTAGGATCATTGACTGACCGTTCTCTGGCCGGCGTGTGACGTTCGGCAAATATTATGAGAGGCAATGAAGCCTCCAGAGCAAACACCGGGAGAACCCGTGGACACCGTCGACATCGGCACCGAGGGCTCTCGGACCTTTCGGGATTTCGACCCGTGTCACGGGATTACTAGTTTTAGCCGGGATCGACCGTTTAATCTTGGCTATTTCTAAAACGTCCGTCGAAAGGAAACGATTTTCTAACAGGCTCCGGCGGTATTATTTATATTATTTATGCAATTATTATATAGTCTTTGAACGAATTTCGAAGGCAGGCGTTTTATGAGAATCTGTTTGGCTGCCATTAGTCATCGGCGTAATGGAGCTACGGGTGTTTATACGTTAACAATATACTATTTTCATTTAATATTTCTTCATTAAATCAGTTTAAAATTAATGTGGACAATAGACAGTTTATAAAAATCTGATTGATTGCAGTTAATAGCAATTTTAATACTCGAGCGGCGAGAGGATTTTTCTGGCAAGAATGTGAGTTAGTGTGGTTAGAATCATTTATAATTTTATTTAACAATACTTTTCAATATATTTGGTAATTTCTTTCTTTCGGAGATGTTAATTTTTGTACAGGCTTTAAGGAAACATGTGACAACTTCGATTAATTCTCAGAGATTAGTTATATATTTATATATATTTAGAGTATATAATTGTATTCTGGTTAATTTATTACATTATAATCAAATGAGTTAGGAAGACAATTTTTGATACAAAAATCGTGATGCGTGATTGCTTCTACTAATAGCTATAACCAAGCCATGAATTTTTATATACTTATTACAATTATTAAATAATAGTCGTAATAGATCCACACATTTTTATACATTAATACTATTGTTTCCATTTAATATGTATTTATTACATTATCCTTAAATAAATATGGAAGACTAGTTTTATAATAAATATTTATCGGTTCACAATTAATAATTGTCATAACAGAGCCACAAATTTCTATATATCATCAGTATTATATTTACTTAATATGCTATTATAATATCATCATCATTTAAATTAAAGCAGAAATAAGGCATTATATAAAATTTTGCGTCGATGTTTAATTTATAAATTAGTGACAGTAGCCATAACGGAACTATAAACTTTGATGATATATTTTATAATCGTATGTTCAAATTGGTCAATATTTGTTTATCAGATGAGACGTAAAATGGCTACGCAGTTAGGAGCAAAAAACATGTAGCAGGCGGTCAGATTTTAATTGCCGTATGAGTACTTGATTCCCCTGTCTGATGGGGGTCTAACCCATGCATAGGGATTTACCATTGACCCACTGGGGTTTTACAAGGATCCTGCTTGTCGAAAGCTCCCTCGAAATTCCTATCGTTGATATGGACACACGATTCTTGCGTATTACTGTAGAGTAATACTTTTTGTAACGTATACTTTTGTAGAAAATATTTAGACTTATGAGAGATCTTTTTACTTCGAAGATATTTACTATTTTTGCAAGGGTGATATATATATTTTCAAAGCTGTTATAAATTTGTTAATAGAACAGAAAACGAAATGCATTCTAGAAGTTTATTAATTCTTTTGAATGAAAATATTGAACCATTTTAGTTTATTAGATGTATTAAATATTTTTATGATGTATTAAAAATTTTTAAACAGAAAAAACATACACAGTTCAATTTTACAATTCTCATAATACTATTCGATGCCCTTTATACTACCCAGATTAAAAATATGTCTATTAAAAAGATTGAAAATGTTCTAATTTAATATTCAAAATATACAAACAATATAAGATTTATTTACATAAAAGAATATCTTCTTTAGATAGGAGAAAAATTTATCAATAAAGTAAGCTTAGAATTTAAATATTTATCGACCTATGTTCATAAAATTTTTAGCTGACGTATCGTTTATATGAAACTATAGACAGTTTATAACACAATTGGCAATAAAACTATCATCAATGTTAATAATTCATTCGTAATTATTTGCTGAACGTTTATCGAGTTAAATGAATTTTTTCATTTAGTATTGTTGGTCGCACGAAAAGATTGCGGAATAGTCTCGCGACAATTGCGTACACATATGGGGATGCTATGATTGTCCATGGATAAAGTGTTTTTATTTACCGATAATGCCATCGGGTGAGCCTACTAATAATTCGACGCCACCCTGTTTGCCGAGAGGCGCTTCGCCTTCGTGCCACTTTTTATTATGTTTACCCGAGTTGCGATTTTTCCATTCAATTTCGTCATCGATTCTGAGAATGGGAAGCAACTAATGTTTGCCGAGCGCCTTGAATCTATTTGATAGGGTTTCACTTCGCACGTAGACGTGCAATCTCTAATCCAATGCTATAACTATTTCATACTTTTGAAAAAACTTCGTTTAAATATAATAGTAAAGTAATTCAAATTATGCAACAATATTAGACGATTATATTTGATTGATAATTTTTTTGATTGATAATTTGATTGTTAACAAGTCAATCTATTTTTGTATATTTATTTCATATTATTGTATTTAATTACGATTTACCATTAATTAATTACTTATATACTATTCAATTTAAATTAGTAGTATATTAAAAAATGCATACATAATATATTTGTAGTGTCTTTTATTTGCTTATGTGTCACGATCGAAATTTGACAAATCTTAAATACTTACGGGGAAAATTTATTTCATAATTATATGCGGTCATATACTATTTTAGTTAGTGAACTTATAAATAATTTGTTACTTTTATTTCCCTATCACTGGATTGCGGATTTTAATGAAAAATAAAGATTGTCTGCTTTAATCTCGAGATACAGAAATTACTAAAATATTTTTTTCTTACTTATACTTTACTTACTCAATACGTATACTTACTTATACTTATATGTATACTTACTTATGCTTTCTTACTTATGTCGTATACTTATTGTTTCTAAAAATTTCGAGAAATTAAAATAATATACTTATTCAAAAGTAATTTGCTTATCGAAACGAAATCAAATTTCCCATACTCGCTACTGCATAAACATAAAAGTGATTCACTTACAAAAGAATCAAATTTGGCGTATTTACTATTGTATCAACACAAAAGTAATTCACTTTTTGGAACAGAATCAAATTTGGCACACTTAATATTGCATAACACAAAGCCAAATGTTCTTGCACGAGCGATGACACGAATGACGTAATAACAAACCCAACTGTTTAAGTACGAAATTCTTATCTTCGCCGTAATGACCCTACAATTTGCATAGTTGGTTCATTAAACGTATTAGTCCGTTCATTACCTTAAACCGTGGTTTGTGTGTCTTTCCAGGGGCAATCAACAATTGTGCGCTCTACAAGCCGTCCAACAGTTTAGTATTCGTTTGGCAGAGCTACAAGGCGCGTTGCGAAGGGATAAGGATACCCTAGCAGTTTTGAACGTCGCCCTCCAGGCTGGAGCCACATCCGAGGTAGCTTCATCGGTTCGTCACGTCGCCAGGCTACTGTCCGAGAAGCAGGACATCAGTTGTCAGGTAAGATGGAATCCTCTCTATCACTTCTTAACAAAAGTATATCATCGGAGGAGACTTTATCTGTCGTATTAATTACGGAAGAGAAAATGCAATGACAATACTTTTTTATATTATTTCTGAACAAGTGCATATATCGTTATAGTAATTTTTAGAGGAAGACATTGCGTAATTTAGATAGATTTATTTGTGTATAACATTATAGGCAAAATTACAATTTTCTATTTTAAAATATTTTGGGGGAAATTATTATATTAGTAAATAATGTTATAAAATTATAACATTATAAGTTATAAGTTTATATGAATCATATTAAATGCATATTAAGTGTATACTGAATGCATACTGAATAGATATTAAATACGAACCGAATAAATACTTAATACATACTAAATACGTACTAAATAGTTTAACAAATTTTATAATAAACAATTTAACAGATTCTGCTTAAACAAATTTTTCAAATTTGGTACGTATTAAATGTTATAATTAGACATTGTGCAACTTTTTATTTCCATAGAGATTATACTTTAAAACTAAAATAAAAATGCTATAATAATAGTACTGTTGTCTCCATAGTAGTATTACAGTAAAGGATTCTTACAATAAACAACGTTGCACTCAGATGACATTGTCCACACTTTAAATAATTTATAAAGGAAAGATACCGAATAGTTACGATACAAGTCTGTAGTCTTTGTTAATATTAAAACAGAGTTCGAAGAGCGTTCGATGAGATTGTTGTATAGAACACGAGACAAAATCAACAAAATTTCGAGTCAAACATTCCGAAACGCATGAAGTCGTTTGACGCGTTTGCGGAATGACCAGTTTTAGTATACTATTCGATTCAGTCAATGATGCGTTGTAAGTATCGCGGGAACGAGTGAGACCGGTAATCGTGGAAAATGGTTCGACGATAAAGTTTTTCAGTGCTGCCATGAAAAGCGTCGAAAGTGATTTCGCCAAGGCAGCGGAAATATGTCGTAACTGTTTTATTTCATGAACATCTGGTCTTCCATAGGGAGAAACGCAAATTCGTTGATTGTTTATTCGATTACGCTCTTGATATTAAATTTTGTTATGTTATAAAAGTTGCAGACCTGCTACGATACACAAAATATTTTAATTGAACTATATGACCTTACGATCGCAGTATTTATATTTAATCACACCTTCAATACTTAATGATGTGTACACACGCGATTATGAATTGAATATCATTTTATATTTAATATCGCACACTTTTAGTATTAAATACAAAATAAATACACATTTTCTACTGTAAATTAAAATTAGGAAACTAAATTATCTATACAGTGAGCTGGCATTTTTTAACCACATTAAACGTGTACATTGCCCGTAAATTAGAGATAAAACGAATTGATTTTCTTAAACCGTAATGTACATGTACACTGTCCATTTATTGTATGTGACGATTTATTTATATATAACATTATGGAGAGATATAAAATATAAAATACAAAATTCCAATTTTTGTTTTAAAATATTTTGAATAGAATTATCGTGTTATTAAATTAATTATCATCGTATTATTATGTATTTGTTTGAATCAAATCAAATACATATTAAATACATACTAAATACATACTACAATAAATGCATACTAAATAGATACTAAATACATATATAAATAGATGAACAATTTTGCGTGAATTCTTTCTCAAATTTGATACCTATCAAATCATTATTTTTCTCGAACCACATTGTTCATGTATGCTGTTCGTTTATTATACGTGTCGATTAGAAGAATCGAGAATCGACTAAAGGAAAGGAATCCATGGGCAAGGTCCACCAAATGACAACCCCGGCGAAACGTTTTGCATCGTGTTCTCCACGTCTTGGTTCGGATAATGCCTATTCTCAGCTGTACACTCGGTCCTTTTCGTCCCTTTCATACTTTGATCTCTCATGCCTTTTCTCCTTTATTTCGCTGCTACGATACCTATTACAGCGCCTACGTCGTTCTCGCTCTCTCTTTCTCTCTCTCTCTCTCTCTCTCTCTCTTCGTTTCTCTCTTTCCCCTCTGTCGAGCCGCGGACGAGATTGCTTCGGACCTTCTTCACGCATCAAAACCATTTGGATGTTAGATATATGCCAATGAAACTACCTTCCTCGCGTTTTCCTTCCTCCGATTGGTGAGAGAATGCTCTGTCGGCAGGTATTAGATAGCTAATGATGGGAACGGGGATGGAATTACCTTGCGATCATTTTAGTAACTGATTCGGCATTAACTTTGTTGAAAATTTGTTTCTAAATAATGAGAAATATTGATTTTTTTTACTTTTATTGTGTACAATATTTTAACTTGGCTTTGCTCGATTTCATTTACTGTGTCTTATACTATATTTAAAAAATTAAATAATATCATATACAATTATCAATTTGTAACTTCCCTGTTATTAACTTTGTTAATATTGTCGTTGTTCACTGTATTGCGAAAATGAGGCAAGTTTAACTTGTGCAAAATTAATACGTCTCATGACTTTATTAAAAGAATAAAATCTCTTTAATGTGCTATTGAATAATATTATGTAATTATAGTTATACAGTCCATTTTTGTCAGAAGCGATAAATGATATCTGCTGATCTTCGTGTCAAATAAAAATATTCTGTATTAATTGTACGACACATAAGTTACATCAAAATGTCTTTCTTTATTTGATATTATTAATAAATTGACGAGAATGTGAGAATATTTTTAAATTTATCTAATATCTTAGTTGCTTGGTATTTCATCTATTCAGCCATTTACATCATAAATTGTTATAAATATTTTGTATTTGATTCTATTGTTATGAATATTTATTATAGTAAGAATTATAATAATATTATTATAGTAAGAATATTCTTAAATTCACCCAATGTCTTCACTGTTTAATATTTCACCCAGTTATTTTTATCACAAGTTATTATATATATTTCTCTATTTGACGCTTTCAATAAATTCAAAAGAACATAACAATATTTTTTAATTCATCTAATGTCTTTCTGTTGCTTGCTAATTCGCCTAGTTGCTTTATTAACCCCTTACCGTACTATTTTCTTCATAGTTACAAGGATGGGCACTTTTTCTATTGTAATAATTTCTTAGATATTAAAGGAAGAATATTTATTCCGTTTGTTTACGTTTAATTAAATGGTTAAAAGACAGAATTTTATTCTGGCATAAAAGAGCGGAATAACATTTATACTTAACACGATATTAACCCTTTGCAGTCGGAGCCATTTTAACTCGAAATCCAAAATATTTCTTCAGGCTCACCGTGTTTCCATTTTATATAACCTGGAGCATTTTATACATTATAAAATTGAATTTTATGACTAATATAACAGATAATAGCTTTTAAAAATTTGTGAAACATTAGTAAATTTGATAAAGATTATTTTGAAACGTGGCATGATCATTTTTAGAGGCGCCTGACAGTCGCCATTCGACCGCAAAGGGTTAATAGAAATCTCTGTGACGAGCCAGACTAACCATACCTAATATTTTTCTACCAACCGTTTAACACTAGATTGCCTAAGCAAGTCATTTTGACTGCTTTTCAATTTCAATTAGAAAAATAATTATGTAAATAATGACACAGCTTCTTATAATTTTGTGACTTTTTCTACAACATATAAATGCGTTTATTAATCATTGTTGTTGCCCCCCCCCCCTCCTTCATTTCCGATTTATATATGTGTGTTATACCTATATTGCCGAAAAGCAGTCATTTTCCCGTCTTCAAGTTCCCGTCTTTCTAGTGTTAATAACGAATTGTATACACGTTCTCTTCTTCATTTCTACAGTGTTTCATCCAATCTTAACGTAGCCAAATGTTATTGGTTGCGAACGCGCACCTGTTGGCAACCACCGTCGTACCACCAATAATTCGATTCGCGTTTTATCATCCGCGATTCCCAATTCGAAAACCACGGTAAATCGTTTAACCGATATTCCCACGGCATCCTTGATTTTCAATCGGTTAGATAGCTGCTAGTAATTATTCAACGTCCTTGGATGGGATAACGGTTCCCGTGGGTATCGCTTGTGTGCATAAAACCATTTCCCCGCTTAGATTGGGTGAGTGGAAGGGCTCTGGGGATACGGCTGTTCCGAGGAAGGCGAGATTATAAGGCGAATCATGTTTATTGGTTCGACTTCTGCCACGCGGCGAGAAACTTCTTCCGAGACCTGCTCTCTTTTATCTTTTTATCTCCTTTTCTGCTGGCGGGAGCGTGTCGCAAATCATTCTTTCCTACGACGTTGAATTTCTTGTTGTTGTGGGAGATATATTTTTCTCTAAACCTCTGAAATTATATTAATATCGTTAAAAATGTTTCCAACAAGTGTTAAATCTCAGCAAATATTTCTTCAGAATTTAGTTTGATTATTTGCAATTTACCTGATGTTACTGTTTTCATTTGTTTCTCTGTTGTCCAATTATTTTCTTTTTTCCATAATGATATTTCTGCCATGGATGACACAATTTGGCACCACGTGGCGATCAGGCGTTAATCTCTTACAAAATATACGAATGACTTTTACTCAAATGAAGTAATTCCATTGTTCACCCAATGAAATGTGACTCGTTAAAATGATTGAAATATTTATTAACTTTCTGAAATAAATTCATCAAAAACTTCACTGATTTTAGAAATGTAATTTGCACATAAAATGTTATATTACTTTTAATTTCGTTTTCCTTGGCGAAAGTAAATAGTGGTCCTAGACTCTCAAACTGCTGTAGTTGTAGGTTAGGGGAGCCAATTGCGGTGCTCTGTTCGCAACCTTCAGGATTTCGTAAGGACTTAAGGGTATATTTTAAAGTTTGCTGATATAAGTTTTCCCATGGCACAAATGCCAAATAATTTTTCAATATTATAAGAAAGCCTTTGATTTACAAACATAATTACTGTGCCTCTATTATTGTACTTCTCCTCCTAAATACTCTGCTTTAGTTATTGCACTGAATACTGTGCTTCAACTACTGTGTTATTTCTCTCTAAAAACAACAATTTAGATATGTAATCACTGTTTTGTTTTTTCGTAATATTGGTACATTATACTAACAAATTAATATACCTAGAACGATTTATTTTACTGAATTTTTAATCGTTCAGTATTATCTTAAGCTCTATCATAAGTTTACCAAACATGTCGTGAATTCATCATCAAGAAATTAAAATAGTGTTTCTGCAAAATGTTTAATTTTAACAAATAACTTGAAGGTATACACGAAACACAGTAACTGAATCTATCACCCTATATTTGCATAAACAAATTCGACGAGCGCCTCCATCGATTAGAAAGGCAGTATTTATGAAGTCGTCGAAGCAATGACTCCATCGACTTGAGTTTCCCGGAAGGACCGTACGGCGAGGGTAAGAAGGGGTCAGATTAGAGGGTACGTTTGACAGATGACACTTGTCGATATCGTGTTTCGGTTAAACGCCATCGCATCCCCCTATTTCCAACATATCCGTCTTTCATTTGCATATAAAGTAAATCTCTCGGCAAGCTTGGCTCTCGCGCCGGTTCTCCGCTTTATGGACTTAAGGAGAGAAGTAGCTCGAGGTGAAGCAGGTGGCAGGTTTGTTATCAGGACTTCCGATTGGCCTGGCCCGAGCCCGCCTTTGTCGGGGAAAACGTGGACCGCCCAACCATACGATATTTCCACGTCAACGTTGCTCATTTTTTCTGCTACGCGATTAGAATAACTGGTCCCCGCAGCCGTCTCCTCGTTGCCTTTTCGTTTCCACGTTTCCGTCTTCGCGTTTAAAATCCTTTCGAAATATCGAGATCTAAGAATTTGCTGAAATAAGCTCCGTATTTCGTTAAAGAATTCTTGCCGAGTAGGAAAACAAAGCGACTCCGAGATGGTCTTGAAATTAACTGCATTATGCGCAGATGAAAGGCAAATTGTGTTTTTCTGTAGTAACGACTGTAATGAAATATAATTATAATAAAATATAATAATAAATATATCTTCTTAAATTGAGAGGTACATAGTGAC
Organism: Augochlora pura; assembly: GCF_028453695.1. NCBI lineage: Eukaryota > Metazoa > Arthropoda > Insecta > Hymenoptera > Halictidae > Augochlora > Augochlora pura. The sequence goes on from NC_135782.1 coordinate 11,007,858, forward strand.
TTTCTGAAGGGAGAGGTTTGTTCGAGAAATTTTATTTGTTGGCACGGATATTAGTTGATCGTATATTTTTGAAACAGTATTTGTCTCATTTTGTGTTTTACTTGACTATTTGTCACATTTTTTTCTCTTCGTGGTGACAACCAATTGATGGAGTATCATTTTGTCATTTGCAAACAATGAAACTTGTTTTATTTAAATTTTATCTTATCTCGCAACTGCATTTTCAACGACGCAGTTCCCAATGTTAACTATTTATGTTCCTGTCACAAAACAGAGTTATTGAATTAAGAAAAGACAAAATCTATTATATGAGATATCAAATGAATCCCTAGAAAATTTGAAATTTAACCCTTAACTTTTAACCTAAACTGGTACTATGATTTAAAGAAAATTACTGATATATAGTGGTTATGATAGATGCTGAATAAAAAGTGCAAAAAGACGTGTTAATTTAATTCAGCCATTTTATTTTACACTTAGCTAATGTATAAAATAATAAACATATGGAATAAATATTTGCTAGAAAATAGAATGGAACTACAATAACGAGGTCATTTGTAACTAGACATAGCTATAACATAGAATAATGAACAAATTCAAAGAAACTAAAAATGTTGATATGTTACCTACAACTTATTAAACTTACGTAAAGAAGGAAGAATATTCTGGTTGGTTCATTTATCTTTGTGTCGATTAATCACTGATCAATCAACGATTGACGTACAAATATTGTTACCAAACTGCAGACTTTATGCAGTAGACAACAATGGGCAAATGAGAATAATGAAAAAGTATCAAATGACACAGAAAATTTATATTTCGCGTGAATATCCACCATCTAATTATCACAGTCTCCTCTATCCCAAACCGTAAACGCTAAAACCCATGAAATCGGAACATCAACCAAGTTCGCAAACTAATCACCGCCGAGCCAAAAATTCTTCCAAATTACAGTCTCGCAGAATTCGTTTCTAAAAATTCGAATTTCCATAACTGTCGTCGTTGCGACAACAATAAACTCGCTTGAATAATTTATGAAGATATTGAAGGTTGCGGGCGCGTAACGTCGGCCGTTATCTCCTAAGAAAGAACAAGCAACGTCAGCGATACGGGCCGCCGACATTGAAAACGTGGCCGAAGCGGCATCGGTAACGAGTGAATTAGCAAAGTCCCGGGCACTAACTCAGAAGCGACAGGGAACGGGAGAAAAACCGGCTGGAACAAACAGTCGGCGTCGGAACTTCCAATTGTCCCCGCGCTTATTTCGCCTGTCGGGAAGACGTATGGCCCGCGACACGATATTTTTACCCTAACAAAAGGTAAGCTGCCGGGAGAGCAACCCTCGCGCGTTACCCGCCGGTCTTCGTTCCTCGTTCGCCGCTACGTTTTAACGTATTCAAAGTCCCGTCAAGACGCGGGAACAATCCGCGGCGCCTCTCGGTTTCGCCGATCTACAACACTCGGGGGGATAATTTCATGCACTCGACATTACATCTTTCTTGCCTCGGCACTCCTTTCCGATACGACCCTTTAACCGGCGGAACGGAGGAAACGAGACGGCGCTTCGACAAAAGTGTTCGACATTATGGATCTTTCTATTCTATCCTTGTCTCTCACTCATCCGATCTTGTCTCTTTATTTTCCATTTCTTCTAATTTTCTCCGTTCCTTCGATATCTCCCTATCTCTTCGTATCTTTCTTTCTATTTTTCTCTTTTAGCTCTGTAATATTATTTTCGCTCCTTATATTTGTTTCCATTTCTTTTTCCATTCTTCTTTCTTTAGTCTTGCCTTTTTCTTTGCTTCATTACTTACATTTTTCTCTATTCTTCCTTCTACTTTTCTCTCTTTTTAGTTCTGTTTCTTTGTCTTCTCCACTTCTTACGTTCCTTTATATCTTTCTTTCTATTTTTCTCTTCTTAACTTTGCCTTTCCATTTTCTTCATTCTTTGCACTTTCCTCTATTCCTCTTTCTATTTCTCTCTCGTTTTAGCTCGCTCTTCTTATCTTCTTCGTTCCTTGTATGCTTCTCTATTTTTCTTTCTATTCTTTTCTCTGTTCTACTGTGATCTTTTGTTTTCTTCATTCCTTACGTTTTTCTCTATTTTCCTTGCTGCTTTTCTCTCTTTTAGCTCTGTCTTTCGATCTTCCTTTCCTGTTCTGTTCTATTTTCCTCTATTTCTTTATAGTCTACACTCTTCTTTTGTATTTTGTCTATTTTCTGTCTTCTTTTACCTACATCTGTCTTTTTTATGCTTGTCTCTTTCTTCTTCTACCGTTCTTCTACTTTTGTCTATTTGTTTTTATTTTTCTCTATTTTTTCTTTACTTTTCTCGGTTCTTCTCTTTTTCTGTTCTCCGTCTTCTTCTCTCCATATCTATCTTTCTCGATTTCTCTTTATCTCCCCTATCTTCATCTCATTTTCCTTCTATTTTTCCCCGTTTCTCTTCGTATCCACATCACTCGCTCCGAGGTATTCCGATTGGTCCGATTAAAAGGGTTGCCTCGTGATATGGAACGGCGATAGTTCCGCCGGCACTGCTGATTTTCTGTTTCTGTTTGCTCCTTTTTGTTTGCGAATCGCTGGATCAATTATATCGGCTGCTTCGACGAGTTTCCGAAAGTGCTTGGAAGTTAACCCTTTATGTTCGGCTGCCCCTTCACTGAAGACGTAACAAGACTGCTGATAATTATGGTAATTCGATAATTAAACCCTTTCTGTGGAACTCGCTTCTCGGTTGCAATAATTACGACTTCTTCGACCGTGTTTCCTTCGAAGCAAAATTTTATTTATTGTATGTTTACGTTTATTCGAGTGCTTGAATATTGATAATAAGTGAACGCTATTTAATTACGATTTGATGGGTAGAATTGACTTCGTGGAAGATATCTTTGTATTGTGTCTGACAAGTCGTGAACATATTGCGGAGCTTTTTGCAAAATAAATATTTTGCGCGCTTAGTTGCAAGAAACAGGAATTGCAGGAATATTTATTTCGGTTTTGAACAATTTTAACAAGTTCTAATTAATATAGAGAAATTGTGAAAATTTTTCAATAACGTAATTTTATCTACTCGTTTTTGTTATAAGTGTAAACGTTTTTATTATATATTCTAAGATTTATGTTTATTAACCTCTTCGGCACGGCTGGATTTTGCGCAAACAAAGTTTTCATAACTAAATTACCATTTTTCTTAATATATATTTTGTCCGTGTAGCTATATTTCGTATTAATTATATATATATATTATTTTCTTAGACATACACACTTTCACTTTAATCGTTTACTTTAATAATTAATAAAACAATTGAGTGAAGCACGAAACATTCATGAAAGCCACTATAGTGGCGCGTCATGCCTAAGAGGTTAACCTGTAAATTCTAATATTTATGTATATTAACCTGATCTACTGATGTGTTGAAGTGAAAAAATATTGAAAGTCAACCCTAATCAAATATACTGGAGTCGGTTACTGTAAAATAACCAATTGTTGTCGGGCCTTCTGTCCATCTCCAAGCATAATTAACTTAATACTTATCGAATAAGGCGTATACAATTTTTAACTTCAAAGATAAACAAAATAAAGAAGAGGAGAATGTTATACGTCTTATTCGACAAATATAAAATTCGTCATGTCCAAAAACTAAGCAAAATCACAGCAAATAATCACCTTACAGTAACTGGCTTCACTACTCTGTTACTTATGCCTTTTACATGAACATATAATTCCACTTTTCAATTATCAATATTTAAGCATTGCGATAAAGGTTGGCATACAATAAATATAAATATATTGTCTCTTCTAGATATCTATCAACGTTAATGAAATCTTGATCGGTGTACCTGCGAAAGAAATCGCATTGGATTACTACGTAGCAAAGTTAAACACAAAAATAACAAATTTAAACTAGCATAAACTCGAAGATAATAACCGATTTGACTGAAAATGTTAATAGAAAACCCTCGGACAAACTAAACCCTACGATCTCCCCTGTCCGCATCTCCTAGCATCGACTAGCGTATGCACCCACGGGAAATTCGACAGCAATCCTTTTCGGAAAGCTTTGAAAAAAATGGCGCTCCACATTTTCGACGTGCTATCCCGCCCGGGATCGGTATCCTCGAGTTTGCGGTGCCCGGTGTATAGAGGAGGTCCGACGGTCGGTCGTCCCGGTGTATTTTCCGAAAAATTCTGCGCACGTCCATCAGCGAAGGTGCACAAATAGCCGGTAAATCGGCAACCGCTCCGACGAAGAAAGAACGCTCGGAACAACGGTCAGGCAAACATTCCGTATCGAGGTTTTTACGGTGCTCGGGGCGACCGGAAGTGCTAATCAACCGGTTGTCTCTCGGCTTCTAGTCCGCGTAGAGAGGACACACGGCCCGGTCGCGAACGGTCGTGAACGGTCGTGTCCGCTCGCGCTACGACCGGCCGGCGGACCCGATCCACCGCTGATATTAAATTTGTATTTTTACGCTGATTCCACGGCCCATTGCCGTACGTGAGGCGAAAGGGAATCGTTCGGCCGATTAACGATCCGTGCTCCCCGGGGAGTCGGTTGGCTCTCTCCGTGCTCCGGGGGCCTCCGCTGGCGCGACTCGGACGTGTGCGATCCTTGAAACTCGCACCTCGCCCCCTTTACGTAACCCGCTAATATTTTATTTAATGCCCATCAAAATTTATGGATTTCTCGCGGCAACGATCGCGGCCCTCGGAATTTAATGTCCGGTCGGAAGCTCCTACGGATCGCGTTACAACACCGGAACAATGCGGACGATGGTTAAGGCTTGATTAAAGATGCAGCCGGCTCTCGTTGCTTTGTGACCGATAGAATAGGAAGAGTGTCTCGGGGCGACTGCTTCGGTGTTTTTCTACCATGGGATAGCGAGATCGAGGAGCGTGGTTTGCGCTTTATTGTAGATAAGACCAGTTGATTTGTTATTTTTGTTTATTCATTAACGGTTCTAGTGTTAACCCTTTGCCCTATAACATCATGTCAGAATTCTCATGAAGATCTTCAACATAATCTACTAAACATGTATTGTATTCGCATCTCTTAAATTCCAATTAAATTTTAACCATCTACCATTAATATCTAACACGTTAAACGCTGCGTCAGTCAAATATGGGTGACACTAATTTCTGACCAATTTTGAAAATTCATATTCACGATTAATATCTTCTGTATATAAATATTTTGAGTTAAAATTTTGTCGTTATTGTCGTCATTATTATTATTGCTACTATTATTACTATTACCTTACTGTACTTTTATTTCTTAAACAAACAGCAGATGATAACAAGCTTAATGAGAAGTGATGAAATTATGAAATAACCTTAGTCCCTCCGTATTACATAAGAATGAACTATAATTTAAAGAGGAAAATTGTACTTACCCTTAAGAAGCATGAACAAAAAATGTGTCTCATTATCGAATAATCATTTAACGTAGTCAGATCGATTCTCGTTTGTCTTGTAGAAAAGTCAGTGACGATATCAGATAGAAACAGAAGACTTAGAATTAATAAATAATTAACCGTATAATTTTTCAAAAGCCAAGAAGCTAAAAAGCTTTTTACAATTATCTCCAATAATTATTTCAAATATTATTCCAAATAATTTTAAATTAAAATTACATATTATCTAAAATAGTATTTTATATAACGTTATTTAACAAGTAATCACAGGCATGGATATATTTGTAATATAAAATACTGTGTTACTTTAAATTATATTTGAAATATGCTTTGATCTGTTTAGAAAGACTCTTCTAACGGAAAATATAGAACTAATTTCTTAATTAATGTATTTATTGTAGTAGAAAGGGTGGAAAGGCTAAATGAATTTAGTTTTGGCGTTCTTATAAAGTGAGACACCTTAGTGTCACTCTTTTGCGTCTGCTTACCCTTTAGGCCATTACATTAGTTTCATTCCTGTCGCCAAGTCCTAATTATACTTCGCAATCGAATTAGACCGTTCTATTTATAAGGTCGTGTTGAAATGATTTAGCATAGCACATAATCTTTCGACTGCTTAATTACAAAGTTGATCAAACTATCTATATATTTGTATTGCTAGTATTTTTCGTGCCGTCGTAATAATGAAATATATTTATCGAATTTTAAAATTCTTAAAAATCTTACAGAAAACGACATTAATCTTTAACTAGTAATAATATATAAATATGTATTATGTCTGCGACAATATGTTTGCAAGCCTAAAATCATTTCTAACAAGGAAACGTTCGTATCATTGTTAATGACAAGTTTAAATGACATAAATGACAAGTTTACAGTTCTAAAGATTTTTAGCGACTTTTATTGCTATATATTGTATATATCTAGCGATAAAAACTGCTTGTATAAATTTCTCATAAATGTGTTTTTATAATTTTAATAATCGTAAATTAAAAAATCGCAAACCTAGTGTTAAAGAATTCAAATAAAATCCTAGCGTAAAGGATTGAAAATTAATTCAAATTATTTTGCGAATTGTGAAAATTAATAAATTCATTATTTGATTTTGACAAATCATATGAACATAACATGGGAGTTCACAGATTCTCATTTATTATTTATAGATTCATAGATTCTTATTTATTATTTATTTCTTATTCTACAAAAACAGTTCCAATTTTGATCAAACCGAGTTGAAAACCTGAATGAAACGATTTTGATCAAACCAAGTTAGAAACAATTTCGTTCGAACCAAGTTGGAAGTCAGAATCGAGCGAATTTGATCGAGCCAGGTTAAACATAATTTTACCAAACTTGAAACTCAATTTGAATTACAGCAGAGAAAAGAAACCCGAGTCTGTTTTAATCTACAGGGTGTGTCGAAAGTAGCAAAGATGATCGCTGTAATAAATCCCGTCTTTTAAATCTCATGTTACGAAATAATTCGTTTCAATTTTGTTCGTTAAGTTTTATAGTCTTTGGCGCGATAAACAACATGTTAAAATTCAGAATCAATCGATTTTTATAAAACCGGATTAGAAAAAAGAACCTTCTTATCGAAAAACGTGAATATCGCGTGCGGCGATATGTAATACTATATATATATATTATTTTATATATTACTTCATATATAATGAATCTTTATATA